>NW_017670435.1:499999-539779 GCF_001879085.1 Nicotiana attenuata
TAATGTTTCAACTTTTGTGCTACCCAGGTTAAAGCACAACACGTCCTCTCTAGTTGAGTGTATTTTACCTCATATGATGTGAACTTCTTGCTGAGGTAGTAAATCGCCTGCTCTTTCCTTCCTGTGATGTCATGCTGCCCCAGTACACAACCAAAAGAATTGTCCGACACAGTCAGGTAAAGGATCAAGGGTCTTCCCGGCTCTGGCGGGACCAACACAGGTGGACTAGCCAAATACTTCTTAATCTTGTCAAATGCTGCTTGACATTCGTCTGTCCATCTGACCGCAGCATCTTTCTTTAGCAGCTTGAAAATGGGCTCACAAGTAGTTGTAAGCTGGGCAATGAACCTGCTGATGTAATTCAACCTGCCAAGCAAACTCATCACATCCTTCTTGTTCCTTGGTGGCGGTAGCTCCTGGATGGCTTTAATCTTAGACGGGTCTAATTCAATACCACGCCGACTCACCACAAATCCCAACAACTTCCCCGACGGGACTCCAAACGCACACTTTGCTGGATTAAGCTTGAGATTGTACCTGCGGAGCCTCTGGAAGAATTTCCTCAAATCCCGAACATGGTCACATTGTTTCCTCGACTTTATGATCACGTCGTCCACATAGACCTCGATTTCCTGATGTATCATGTCATGGAACATGGTAGTCATTGCCCTCATATACGTTTCCCCTGCATTCTTCAAACCAAATGGCATGACCCTGTAACAATATGTTCCCCACGGCGTGATGAAGGCCGTCTTTTCCGCATCCTCCTCATCCATCAAAATCTGGTGATAGCCCGCATAACAATCCACGAAGGAACCAATCTCATGTTTGGCACAATTGTCAATCAATATATGGATGTTTGGGAGTGGGAAGTTATCCTTCGGGCTCGCCTTATTGAGATCACGGTAATCAACACATACTCTGGTCTTCCCATCTTTCTTTGGTACTGGCACCACATTAGCTAACCAGGTAGGATATCGAGTAACCCGTATGACCTTCGCCTCAAACTGCTTAGTAACCTCTTCCTTAATTTTCACACTGATATCTGTTTTGAATTTCCTCAACTTTTGCTTGACGGGGAGGCATTCTGGATAAATGGGCAATTTGTGGACCACCAGATCGGTGCTTAGACCCGGCATATCATCATATGACCATGCGAACACATCTTTGTACTCAAACAACAATTTAATTATCTCCTCCCTGAGCGGGGCTTCCAAATGGACACTTATTTTTGTTTCTCGAACATTTTCCTGATCCCCTAGATTGATTGCCTCTGTGTCATTCAAGTTAGATTTGGGTTTTTGCTCAAATTGATATAACTCTTTACTGATTTCTTCCAAAGCTTCCTCGTCATCGTATTCCCCCTCGCCATCACACTCAATTTCTTGTATTACTATTTCATATGGAATATCAAGACTAGGCCGGAGACTCCTCATGCATGACACATCATTGAAACCAGCATAAAAGGAACTGTACAAGAGAGAAAAGAAAACAAAATAAAGGCTATCAGGAGTGAAGAGAGAAGGGAATTGCATTTCATTAAGATTGTAAAACAACTAAGTTTAACTCATCCAAATGGACGGAACATAGAAATCTGAATTACAACCCTGGAAATAATCCAGATCTAATACTCAAAGGAAAATCCAAAGCTAACTACCACGACTCCTTCCGAGTTGGAAGAGGAGTAGCTTCCCAGTTATTGAGCTTGGCCTGAGACCCCACGAACTGCACATCAACCTTACTCGGACCTTCGCCTGGTTCCACCATATTCACTTCATCGAACACCCGTTCAAACTTTTCGATCAGTTCTTTGTCAGGTTTTATCATCATAGAACTTGGTAGTGCTGTTGCTGGGCGTTGTTTAGTACCAGGCCGAACGAAGGAACGGGAAAGGTGAGGAATGGGTTTTGGGAGGGTCCACACTCTCTTTTTCATCTTTTTGGCTCTCCTTATGTCAGCAGCAGTGGGTTTGAAACCTAGCCCGAAAGTGTCCAGATTTCCGGGAAGAGACACTGGCTGTATGATTCCCTGCAGCGAAGCACCCAACCCCTTTCCGGGCAAGAATCCATTCCTTATCATCTCTGAAGCTACCATAATAGATGCGGCAGCTATCTTGGGCATAGGAACACACTCCCCTTCCGGGATTTTATCAATTGGCACTGTGTCCATGACTTGGTACACCCACGGACCTTTGTCATTTTCAACTTCCTCGAAGGATGTAATAGCATTACAAGAATTGTCCTCTCCATGGACCACGATCTCCTGCCGATCCCATTCAAATTTAACCATTTGATGCAAAGTAGACGGTACCGCCTTTGCGGCATGAATCCAGGGTCGTCCCAATAAAACATTGTAGGAAACGCTGACATCAAGCACTTGAAACTCCATAGTGAATTCCACAGGTCCTATTGTTAGCTCCAACACAATATCACCCACTGTATCTTTCCCTCCGCCGTCAAATCCCCGTACACAAATGCTATTTTTATGAATTCTTTCCCTGTCAACATTCAACTTTTCTAAGGTGGAAAGAGGGCAAATGTTTGCACTAGACCCATTATCAATTAGCACCCGAGTTACCACGGAATCTTCACACTTCACTGTGAGGTAAAGAGCTCTATTATGTTCAGTTCCTTCCAATGGCAACTCATCATCAGAAAATGTTACCCTGTTCACCTCAAAAATCTTGTTTGGAATCTTCTCAAGATGATTCACAGTGATTTTATCTGGCACATGAGCTTCGTTCAGAATCTTCATCAACGCCCGGCGATGTTCATCCGAATGGATCAATAAGGACAATAGTGAGATCTGTGCCGGGGTTTTTCTCAATTGTTCCACAATCGAGTAGTCCTGAGCCTACATCTTTTTCAGGAACTCTTCAGCTTCTTCTTCAGTAACAGCCCTCTTTGTCGGTACCGGAGTGTCTTTAGCTGCTTTAACCTTTCTCAATTCCTTAGGGGCGAAGCACCTCCCTGATCTAGTTAACCCATGAGTTTCGCACACTTCTTCTTTAATTTCCTTTCCTTGGTGCATCACAGTCACTCTGTCATAATTCCACGGGACAGCTTTCTCACTAACCACAGGCAACTGGGTCACTGGTTTAATGATAACTGGTTCTGTTCGAGCGCCTTTTACAACCAACACAGGCTTAACAACTGCTCCTGGTATTGTCACCTTAACAGGCTCTGGTTCTATTATCATCACTGGTTCACTGACTGTCCGGTCCACTGCGACCAAGGCTTTCCCATCAACCAATTTCTCATTTGCTTTAGTTTCACTTGCCTTAATCATCATCACAGTTTGTGACGGCTTCTTGTATTCTCCCTTCTGCACTAACTCGATCATGTGAGCCTCATGATGAATTGGTAGCGGATTCTGCGTGATATTGGGAGTCTCCGGAGCCTGCACCTCAATTCTCCGTGTATCAATGAGTTCCTGAATGGCAGTTTTCAGATGCCAACATTTCTCCGTGTCATGTCCAGGCGCTCCAGAGCAATACTCACAGCTTACTGAATGATCCAGGTTCCTTGGGGGAGGGTTTGGTAATTTGGGTTCGATCGGGTTCAACATGCCTAACTGCCCTAATCTGTGGTACAGGCTGGTATAAGATTCACCGAAGGGAGTAAAAGTCTTCTTCTTTTGCAACCTATCATTCTTAAATGCGGGATTGGGTCGGTAGCTGGTTCCAGCGGCATTTCTGTTGGTTCTTGGGGTGGGTAAGTGTTTTGAGATGGGTAAGTATTTTGGGGAGTGGGTGCGCGCCATTGTGCATGGGTAGGAGGTTGGGGGTATGTCTGGGCATGATGGATGGAGAAATGGGGAGTAGGAGGGGGGTAGTAATGCTGTGGTGGGCCATATGGAGTATGTGGGTAAGCTTGGGGGTGAGGGCGAGGTTGGTGATAATATGGTGACGGACTCCTGGACCAGACCCTTGATTCCACTACTGCCACTTCCTCTTTCATCTTCTTTCCCAATACTCCTCCGGTGCCGCTTTGAATAGCCTGCGTAGTTGCTTTGAGTGCCGAATAGCTCATAATCTTGTTAGACTTGAGACCTTATTCCACCATACTTCCCATCTTTACGACCTCATTGAAAGTTTTCCCCACTGCGGACACCAGATGACCATAGTAGGTTGGCTCCAAAGCCTGAAGGAAATAATCAACCATCTCATTCTCTTTCATCGGAGGATCAACTCTTGCTGCCTGTTCTCTCCAACGGAAACCGTACTCTCTAAAGCTTTCTCCGGGCTTCTTCTCGATTTTGGTCAATGACAGCCGGTCCGGGACAATTTCGAGATTGTATTGAAAATGACATGCAAATGCTTGAGCCAGGTCGTCCCAGGTGTACCACCGAGCATGATCTTGTCGTGTGTACCACTCTAACGCTGCTCCACTTAAGCTTTGACTAAAGTAAGCCATTAATAGCTCATCTTTTCCCCCAGCTCCCCTCATCTTGCTGCAGAATCCCCTTAGATGGGCTACAGGATCACCATGTCCATCGTACAAATCAAACTTTGGTAACTTGAACCCTGCTGGCAGCTGGACATCGGGAAACAAGCACAAATCTTTGTAGGCCACACTGACTTGGCCACCCAATCCTTGCATGTTCCTGAAGGATTGCTCCAGGCTTTTTACTTTTCGAAACATCTCTTCCTGTTCTGGGTCCTTAAGCGGCTTATCAGTTTCTACCGGGAGCTCAAAGCGAGGAGTGTAGGAATATGGCTCAGGAGCTTTAAAGGTAGGCTCGGGAGGGTAGTACTGGCTGTCGTGAGTTTGAAACAATGGCTCACTGGAAGATCTCTGCAACGTGGCAGGTGGAGGCGCCACAAATACTGGAGCAATTGGTGGTGGAGGACATGGAATTTGTTTGGGTGGTGGTGGTGGTGGTGTCTGAGAGGTGGTTCCGTAGTACTGCTGGTAAGTAGGGAAAGCGGGAGATGAGTTCACTGTGGGAGGATCTTGGGGTTGAGCTGGTGGTGGGAGGTAATTAGGGTTGGCAGGATAGACCGGTGGTGGATGTCCCTTCGACCAGGCTTGGTACATCTCGGCCATTTGTTGCTTTAGTTTATACATCTCCTCTCTCATTGTATTAACGTCCACTGCCTCCTCCTCTCTGGATGGGTCGACAATACTTGCTTCTAAATCCTGATTGGTCATGTTTGACTTGTCTTTGGAGCGGGTGTTGTAAGGATGAGTTGCCAGAATGCCAGTCAGCTTAAACACCTGCCTGGACTCATCAACAACAACTTGGTTAGCGGTTAGGGCATTAACAAATAGATAACCGCACATTGATGGGTGGATGCACCTAAGCAGTCAAATGTTTCTATTATGCCTCTATTCATTCACATGCGTCATTCCGGCTTTCATTTCTTTTCTTGCCTAATTAGTTCCCACTCTTATCTTTTCACTTTGTTTTGCTCTCCCTCTTTTGGTTCTCTTTCATTTGGTTTTTTCCCCTGTTTGTATCATTCCTTTCTGGTTTTCCCTTTTATTATTAGAAATGGTCGAATCCTATGGAGATTGCCTACGTATCACGACCCTGCGTGAATCAGACCAAGCGTAGTTCGTACAAAATAAATGCAAAGTAGGAGCATGATATTTTTGGCAATTTCAATTTTATTGATAGCAAATCTGCCTATTACAAAGACTCAAAACAACTCACCGACTCTAAGAACTACAAACTCCATCATCTCTATTCTAATTCAAACAAAATATAGACTCAGTCAGCTGACTGTCTTTTAACAAGAAAGAGATACAGACTCTGGTAAAAAGAAATACAAACCCAAATGACCTAACTCCCAAAAGGAAATACAGACTCGGAAGACAAACTTTTTCTTTTTTAGTAGAAGAAAGAGTGCAGACGCAAAGACAATTACGAATACATTAAAGCTCCTGGTGCCCGCGGGACATCATTCGGTCTCGCCGCGGGCCTATATGCAAGTTCCCCTTGAAGTCTGTCCAGGTCGTTCATTATCTGCTTCACAAATATCATCACTGATGCCAAGAAGGTGGTACGGGTCATGTTCTCGCACATTTGACATTTCCTAGTAATGGAATGAGCAACGGTTAAGATTCTCTCTCGGATTCTTCCTTTCTCTTGAAGCAACCGCCCTATCTGTTGGGCCCTAGCCTCCAAAGTCCGCTCAGCCGCCTGGCTTTGTTCCCGGAGTTGTTGCAAGTCCATTTCTAACTGTGCCAATGCCATGTAACAATGTTCTCTTTCGACTTTGAATTCTTTTGCCTGTTTGATCATTCGGTTTTCTGTGGCAATGACCTTTTTCTTTAATCCTGTGACCTCACTGTCATATTCTTCTTTTAACTGTTTAACCATGCGGGCCCGTTCTTCTGCATTTTTAGCCAATTGTTTCCGGACCCCAGCTAATTCCTTTTCTGCCTTGTTGCGGTCAAAACTGTAGTCATTCACCTTTTGCCATAGATTTGCTATAAGTTTTGCATCTTTGGCACTTCTGACAGGATTATCGGCCTCTAACTTCATTTTCTGGATTTGGGCTCGCAAGGCTTCATTCTCTTTGGCCAAGTGTTTTTTCTCACCTTCATCAGCCGTGGCTTGCAAGCTATTCTCAAATCGGAGTTCCTGGACCTGTTTTTCCAATGCTCCTATGCGGGCCCTATACTCATTTTCTTTAGTTAACCAATCCCACTGTTCTCGTGCTGATTCAACAAATTCCTGGATGTGAGGTCGTTTGGCCGGTCTTCCGAATGCAACGTCCCTTCTATACCAAGCCTGATAGTCAGGCGACACTTCTCCTTTGGCTCGATCTCGAACACAAGTGTTCACCGTCAAATACTGACATTCGCTCCAGACCTGACGGACCATTGCTTCAGGAAACTGGCCATCAGGGCCAATCTCAATCAATTGCAAACTAAGATCATCATCCTTGGGTACTATTTGGCATCTCCCCAGTTGTCTCAACACTCGATACGGGGCGTAAGGCTGAATGCTTCTAAGCCCCATCAGAAGGAAATGTGGTCGGGCTGCCGGCATGTATACGATTTCATCAACAGGTAGCCATCCCAGTGTCCACTCTATTTGGCTAGCAGTGAGGGACCGAAAATATATTGTCCAACCCGTGACTCCTTCTGGCAATTCAGCCCCTTTAATCCTTATGTAAAACTCCTCTATGCATGTTTTTTCTGGAGACCCGTAGCTCAAAAACTGAGGGCGATGGCACAGATGCTCGATCATCCACATTTGTAACAATAGACTGCACCCTTCGAAGAAAGCTTCCCCGGCCTTGCAAGCTGTAAGAGCACGGAAGATGTCGGCCAATATCATAGGTCCCAGTGTACTTTTGGCTTGAGTAATTAATGTGCTGACGACCCCAGCTATTTTTATGTCAATGTTCCCATCCTTCCTTGGAAATACTAGAAGCCCCAGGAAAGCTACCATAAAGGCGAAACGTCGATGCTCTTCCCACTTTTGGCGGTTTCCTTTGCTACATATCTTACTTTCTGGGTTGTTGAACCCCCCGATATGGCCATATCGATGATATATGAAGCTTAGAGTACAAAAGCCATTTGACAGATCTGTGTTATGGACGGCTCGGACTATCTTCAAAGAGTCTAGAAATCTGTGCACGGCTACAACTCTGGGAGCAACCAAGTATTTGTGCCTCAACGGAACCTCATCCTTTCCAATGTAGCCAGCTATTTCCTCTAATGTCGGGGTAAGCTCAAAGTCCGAAAAATGGAACACATTATGTGTTGGATCCCAACATGTAACCAGTGCTCTAATAATATCTCCGCGAGGCACAATATCGAGCAAACCGGTAAGCCCTTTCAAATGTTTCTTGATTGCATCTTGCCCTTCTCCGCCTAAATCATTCCACCACAGACATAACTCCAAAGGGATCTTATACATGATTGAAAATAATTCATTTTGAGTCGTGCTCATCCTGCACATTTATTAAGGTGATCTTAATCACTTATTTTGACCTAAAAAAGAAAAATGGCACAATCTCTGTTCAAATTTCCAATTTAAACAAACAGCTGGTATTGCGGATACGGCCTTTCAGCACTTCATAAGGAAGATTTTAAGGTCGTGCCTGCTAACCGTTCGAAAATGACTCAGGGTGGCTGTTCTTGCAAAAACAGCCTTCCGGCGCCCTTTTGGGGACATTCGGCGTATTTTTAAACAAGAATGGCGGCACCCGACTTATTCATGATGAAATTAAAAAATTTGGCATTTTTTGGCTATTTTTAAAAAAGGGGAGGTTGGACCCGATGAGGGTTGCCTACGTATCTCACACCCGGTGAGAATCAAACCAGCGTAGTTTTGGCAAATAAACCTAACTTTTTTGAAAACAAGACTCTTTTTGTGTTTTTTTTTTTGGCAAATACGCTATTTTTGAAAGCAAGATGTTTTTTTTCTATATTTTCTATTCAGTGGTAAATAAAATAAACTAATTTGAAAAATAAAGCTCCTTTTTGTTTTTGTTTTCCATAAACTAAAAAAAATGTTTCTTTTCACTGTCTCAAAAATCCGGCAGCATTTCGGCACTACTTGGCCATTGGTTTTCTGATATAGGAAATTAACTCTCTACACTGTTATTTTCTCTTTTGTTTTTCCAATTTTTCCCAGATATTCAAAGCCGGTCAGCATGCGAGTCCCAAAACAAATAAATGCACAAGTAGGATGCATCAGGATGGTCCATTATTCCGGGTACACCTGTCCTAGACGGACCCAACCCCTGTGTTGAGTCCCCTAAGTCAAAATGCACGTGATGCAAATAAGCGTTCCTACTAGGGATCCAGCATGAAATCAAGTTCTTCTAGGTTCAAAACTTGGGTGTATGTTCTAGACTGTGTACCCGAGCGGACAACTCGAGTCGAGGAGGGGGCTACGTACCGGGAACCAAAGGGCCATCCGGCTTAGTAACTTGTCCGGCCTCTTTCTTATTTTAGGGTATTTACACTAACAGAATAGGGAGTCTCAACCAGTAAGCACATCCCCGGAGGTGAGAAGAGAAGGGTTTCGGCACAGTTTATATACAGTTCAGATAATATCAAAGCGGTAAAAAGCAATATTTTGCACATTTAGCATGGAACATGTAGGAAAATCAGATAAAGCCAAATACAATATATATCTAAGCTCGAATTCTGAACCCTGAACCAAAGTCCTGGGTTCTGTCCCCAGCAGAGTCGCCAGAGCTGTCACCTCCTTTTTCTTACACCTGTGAGGGTGTAAAGGAGTTTTTCCAATTAAAGGACAGTCGGAACGGGATTTATTATTAATATTCAGAGTCGCCACTTGGGAGATTAATGGTGTCCCAAGTCACCGTTTGAATCCCGATCCGAGGAAATTATGACTCTGTTAACAATCCGCGAACCAGAACTCCGAGTAAGGAATTCTGTTAACCCGGGAGAAGGTATTAGGCACTCCCAGATTCCGTGGTTCTAGCACGGTCGCTCAACTGTTGTATTTGCTCTTATCTGATTTTTAAACATGTTCTAACTTATGTGTCTTTTATTAGTAGACCGCTTTTATTGTTATTTTTAATAAGACTTGCAACGTCGTGAAAATGCGTCTTGAACCACGTCGCACCAGTGCACCCATGATTGTCAACACATTCCAACTTCGTTGAGATTTGGATTTGGGTCACATAAATGTGCACCCGTATTAAGGAAGGTAATATTATTAAAATACGCGCCTAAAGCAACTACGCTTTATTATTTTGGGGAAACCGTGAAATTCGCTAAACGGTTCACCCGAATTCTAAGTATTTTATAGCATTTATTGAGGGCCCCGCTATTTTGTATTTGGCTCGGCGAGGCTCGTCTCATTTTTATTATTAAAAGGCCAATCCTAAAGCAAACTAGAATTTTTCTATTTATTTGTCTCTGACAAGAAAAGAAATAGTCCTAATCATTTAACCAATCAATTGTCATTAACAACATTCAAGAGGCTTGACCCTTTAATTCTATGATTTTTCAGTTTATTAGCCCAGGGCAGTTCAATACATAAGGACACAAATGGATTGGACTGCAGGCCCAAATGTATGCTAGCCTTTAATTTGTCGAAATCGGGCGACCAGCCATGGGTCCGATGCCATTATAGCAAAGATTCATGCGACTTGGGCCAGATTGAGCCCAGATACGCGGTCTGGTAGCCCAGGCAGTTGTGGCGTCCAAGGCAGTATCGAACCCAAACCATGACAATGAAATGCCATATTTCAATACAAATTGGACAAATAATCACTAAAATTTCTTCAAATTACTCAAAATGCTAGTAATGAAACGTTAACCATTCGAGCTCCAATTTGACACCCAGATTATCTTACTAAATCCACTAGGTGACAAACAGANTTTTTCCAATTAAAGGACAGTCGGAACGGGATTTATTATTAATATTCAGAGTCGCCACTTGGGAGATTAATGGTGTCCCAAGTCACCGTTTGAATCCCGATCCGAGGAAATTATGACTCTGTTAACAGTCCGCGAACTAGAACTCCGAGTAAGGAATTCTGTTAACCCGGGAGAAGGTATTAGGCATTCCCGGATTCTGTGGTTCTAACACGGTCGCTCAACTGTTGTATTTGCTTTTATCTAAATTATACAGATTATAACATGTTCTAATCATCCTAATCTCAACTATCACTACTATGTTATAAATTTCAACAGCCATAACACTCGAACTAATATGGCTTCAAGCAGATGGACACTAAGTTAACATGAGCACTATGACATTTCTTCAATAAACCAAACACATCGATTGATTCAGTCCAATCATACATCAGTTGAAGCTGGAAAATACCTGGAATGTGAACAAAATGGGAAAAGGGGGAAGTCAGCAGCAATAGATGATAAACAGCAATCAAACCAGCAAGTGGGAGTAATTTTGAACCAAAAAGCTTCACCAAAAACTCAGGAACACACTACAGAAGTACAACACCAACTGATGGCCCCGAAATGACTCGATTGAACCCCAAAAACCACTCGAAATAGACCAATATACTTCAGGAAAGCTTCAGCAATTAGAAGAGATGAAGATCACTGCTAAAACTTGAAATTAACCTATAAAAGGCAATGTAACAGTATTTTGGTTTTCTACTGCATTTCTGTTTCTTTATCTTTTCCACCCTTTTTTTTTTTGAAGATTTGTAGTTTGGATTTCAAGTTCAGATCTGAAACTTATGGATAATGGAAGGGAATTTTTAGAGGCTCCAAAACTTGTGAATCAAGGCAAATGAATGCCTATTTATAGGTGAACTTAGGGTCCAACTTCAGATTTTCCCTTTACCCATTAGTCCCTATTTTAATTCTATTTTTACCCTTTATTTTCTGACTTGTTACACAAGTAACTACACCTATTTTATTGAAATCTATACTAAAGTCCATCCTAGAAGGTTCTATGCCCATTACAATTCCTATTCTATCCTTACCTTGGTTCTAAAATTACCAATCTTAATGAAACTACCCTTTGAACCCTCTTGGAATTACTGAGCTAAACCAGACCATTCCCCTATTACCCTAGCTAGAATCTAACTATTCTAATTTCAGTTATAACCAAACATTACCAATTAAGAAGATTTAATAGTTGAACTAATTAATCAAACAGCTTCTAATTAACATTAAACTAGATTTAACCAGAATCAAAAAAAAATTGCTTCAAACCGTCAGACTTCACACACAAACCAAATCAGATCAAAGCAAATCAGAACAAAACTCAAATTGAAATCAAGATAACAAATTAAAAGGACACTGCATCAATCAACATGAATAAACTGAAACCCTATAGCCCTAATTTAAGTATCATGCCGGAAAAAACAAACCCTAATTAAAGCTAAACAAACAAGTCAAAAATCAGCAAAGAAAAGAACAAGAAGGCTTACTGACTATGGAACGAACTCTGGCCAACCATTGTCGTTTGAATCCTCCGGGATTCTTGACACGTAACATCCCTAATCGCGTGTTTTCAAAAGAAAACACGTGATTAGGGAAATTACGGTCCAAAATCCCTAAGATTTCTGAGTTAGGGTTCTGCCGGAATTTGGGATTTAGAATTTGTAATGTTCCGGGCAGATTCGAGACAAGTGGCTATGGGGTTTGGGTAGAGGAGGCTTGGGCGGTTTTGTGGTGTGAATTTGGGTTAATTTGGGACAACTAATGTCATGGCCGGAAAACTTTAAACCGTTATTCGAAAGGTTCGGCGTTGATTCGAGGGACGGGGTTTGGGGGGTTTGAAAGAGGAGAACAGGGCGGTCCTAGGGTGTTCATTTGGTTGGATTTGGGTGACTTTGCGTTTTGGCCGGAGATTTTTGATTCAATATTCGAGCAACTCGGCTGTAATTTGAGTGAATCTAAAGCCAGATATGGAAAGAGGAGGAGAAAAAGATTTAAGGGTGTTAATTTGGACGGGAACGGAGGCCGGCCGCCGCCGTGAGCGATTTCCGGCCGGCGGCGGACGGCGGAGGGACGGTGGTAGACGGTGGTGTTACGGTGGGCGACGGTGGGTTCGCTGGAGTGTGAGAGATGAGAGGCAGGGGGGTCTGAAAGGGGGGGGGTATCATTAGGACAATTATATAACTATGGACGTAGGCTTCTCGATCGTTAGATCTGGTAACCTCGACGGTCCAGATTTAACAGGCCGAAACGACGTCGTTTTGGGACGGGGGCAGGCCAGGTTAGGGAATGGGTATGGGCCAGGCGGGTTTCAGGGGTTTATTTAATTTGGGCTGAGCGAATTTTGGCCCAGTTTTGGTCTTTTTATCAAGCCCCACTTTCTTTTATTTTAATTGTCTCCCTTTTTCATTTTTGTTTTGCTTTCATTTTTGTATTTTATATTTTTTTCTGATTTTATAAAATGCTAAAACAAAACAAAGACCTAATTAAACTATTTAACTCCTAAAATTATTTAAAACTTTATTTAAAGATAAGTGCAACAATTAACAATTAAAAGTGCAAAGAAACTATTTTTTTTGCAATTTTCTTTTAAATTTTGTTCTAAACTAATTAATACCTAATTAATACTAAAATTGTGAAATTAAATCCTAAATGCAAAAAAATGCATATTTTTGTATTTTCATATGAATTAAGATGCACGAATAAAAAAATGCAACAATTACCAAAAAATGCCACCAAATTCACGAAAAATTACAAAATACTAAAGAAATTGTTTTGTTTGAAATTTTGGGAATTATCGCTTAGGGCAAAAATCACGTGCTCAGAGCTGCCACTTGTCCTTGGTAACTTAGGTTATTGCTAATCTGTTTATGTAACCTTCAAACAGAACGTCTATTTATTTGTATCAGTTTTGAAATTCCAAATCTTAGAAGTTCAAGATTCGTACTACCAGGTCTTGGGTAAATTTGTAAAATGCTCAGTTATCTATTCTCTTTTCTCTTATAATCTCAGTTGAGTTGTATTTTTCTGTTAGTTGGCTTACCTAACGGGTTGAGTTAGGTGCCATCATGACTTGTGATTTTTGGGTCGTGACACTTGTTGTAGCTAAAAGGTTGTTATTGCTACAATAATTAACTAATACTATTAGCTACAAAATTTTGTTATAGCAATAATTCCATACCTATATCATTTAACTATTGCCACAAGTTTCGATAACTTGAAGCAAAAATATGCATTTACCTACTACTTTTTGCTTCAAATAATTTATTATAGTTAAAAGATTACTATTTCTATAATAACTTTTATCATGTGGCAAAAAATTATGATTGGCTACGGTATTTTATTGTAGCAATAAATTTGTAGCTATTTAGGTAACTATTGCCACGATTTTTAGCAATTATAACAAAATTAAGGAATTAGCTTTGCCAGTCTAATTTTTGTGGCTAAGAAATTTTATAAATTTGTAAATAGCCATGAAATTTGAAATTTTGTAGCTATTGTTAGGTACTAGCCACGATTTTTAAATCATAACTAAGATTTCGTAGCTATATATGCATAATGTTGTAGTGCATTGGATTGATGAGGATTGGATAATGCAAAAACGTACTATTGCTTATAGAATAATTAATTCACGTCATACAGGACAGTTTATTGCTAGTACAATTACGGATATTTGCAGATATTTTTGCATTAGTGATAAAATAATGTCAGTTTCAATGGATAATGCTACTAGTAACACAAATGCTATAGGCTTGGTTACCACTACACTAAGTCCTGCATTTAGTAATATTTTTTATGTTAGATGTATTTGTCACATTTACCATTTAATTGTGGGTGATGGTATGAGAATTTTAAATATTGAAATTAAAAAGGTTAAAATGGCCCTTAACTAGCTTTTTATTCAAACCGTAGAAATAGACTTAGAGAAAAGATGCGATGAATTGGCCTAAGAGAAGGAAAGGTTCCTAAACCTTGTCCAACTAGATGTAATTACATGTATGAAAGTCTAGTTGTTGATATGAATATAGAAACCCCATAAACTCAACGTTTAATGCTCATGTAAGTAATGATGATGAGCACCTTACGAATGCGGATTGGCTAATGTTAAAATGCTTGTAGATTTTTTAAAAAAAATTCATATTACTACAAATGAATTTTCGGGGCAATATTATCCTACTATTTCTAACTGTTTAATTTATATTGCAGAACTTGCAAATTTGTTTGCTCCTTTTTCAGAGGGTGGGGAAATTAATAAACTTGTTATTGATTCTATGAGAAAAAAAGTTTAAAAAATATATTTTCCCTATTCCCCCTATTTATGGTGTTGTTACTTTGTTAAATCCTTGTATGAAATTAGGAGGTCCTCAGTTTTGGTATGAAACTGTTTATAATGGTTTAGCACTTGAAGATGAGGAGTTGTCTAAACTTTCGGAAGCAATAGCCTCAATTGGAATAAATGCTCAAACTATTTACAATGCTTATCAAGTTGCATTAAATCATGCTAGACCAAATGTTTCAACTTCTTCTTCTTCTTCTTCTGATTCTCAATCATCTAAAAGAAGTGCCGGAGTAAGATCACTTTGTAACGACCCGATCGGTCGTTTTGAGCTCTAGCACGTCGTTTAGCATCTTGAGGCCATGAGCAGCTTCACTTAAGGTATTATGACTTGTACGCGTAGTCAGAATTGAAATTCGGGGAGTTCGGAGTTGAAATGGAAAGAAAATTCTCATTTCGAAAGCTACAAGTTGGAAAAAATGACTAAGATTGAATTTTTGAGTAAACGACCTCGGAATCAGGATTTGAAGGTTCTAGCAGGTTCGTATGATGATTTTGGACTTGGGAGTAAGTCCGATCGGGTTTTGGATGAACCGGGAGCGTTTCGATGCCTATTGTGGAAGTTAGCATTTTGGAAGAATTTCATAAGTTTGGGTTGAAGTGCATTTTAGTGTTATCGATGTCCTTTTGGGATTCCGAGTCTGGGAATAGCTCTTTATGGTGATTCTAGTATTGGCAGCACGATCGGAAGTTGATTTGGAGGTCTATAGGTCATTTTGGAGTCATTTGGCGAAAGTTAGAAATTTAAGGTTTTTGAGAAGTTTGACAGGAAGTGGACTTTTTGATATCGGGGTTGAATTACAATTCCGGAAGTTGGAGTAGGTCCATAATGTCGAATATGAATTGTATGCAAAATTTGAGGTCAATCGGACGTGATTTGATAGGTTTCGGTGTCGAATGAAGAAGCTTGAAATTCTAAAGTTCATTAAGCTCGCATTGGAGGGTGATTCATGGTTTTAGAGTTGTTTGATGTGATTTGAGGCCTTGAGTAGGTCCGCGTTATGTTATGGGACTGATTGGTGTGATTGGACGGGGTCCCGGGGGCCTCGGGTCGATTCTGGGTGGTTAACGGATCGAATTGGAGTTGGGAGGAAGAGCTGAATCATGATGTCATATGGTGTAACCGCACCTGCGAGGTCATGGCCGCAGGTGCAAAGCCGCAAAGCGTCCAAAGGAGCGCAGATGAGGTTGAGAAGGGAGAAGGAGGGGACCGCAGATGCAGTCATCTTGCCGCAGAAGCGGGACCGCACCTGCGGAAGGAGGAGCGCTGAAGCAGAAGGAGGATGTTTGGTGAAGGAGCGCAGATGCGGTAGTGGGGTTACACCTTCGGAACCGCAGAAGCGGTCAAGTGACCGCAGGTGCGGGAAGGCTGGAGGCATTGTGTTCTATTAAAATCGGGAGATGGCCATTTTTCTCCCATTTTCATTTGGTGTGGGCAATTTTGGAGAGCTTCAAGGGGAGATATTCTTCAGGTATCACAAGGTAAGTTTTTCCCACTCATTACAAGTTAAATACATGATTTAGATACGGATTAAAGTATGGAAATTTGTAGAAATTTGGGGTTTGAGGAAAAAACCTAGAAAATTGGTATCTTTGGATTTTGACCACGATTTTGGACATGAAATTGAGAGTAAATTATATATTTGAGTTCGTGAGGTTGTGGATAAACTTTATCTTTGAAAAATTTCGGAATCCGAGCACGTGGGCCTGACGGCGATTTTGTCGATCGGGGTTAGAAATTTCTATAAATTGGATTATAATGAGTGTTTGAACATATATTAATGGGTTTGCATAATTATTGGTTGGTTTTGGAGCGTTGTGCATCGACTTGAGTCTTCGGAAGGGCGTGGAATGCCGGATATGGAACTTCAGAGCGAGGTGAGTCTCATTTCTAACCTTGAAAGAGGGAATTGTCCCCATAGGTGAATTAATTGGATATGTGCTCCTATTTGTGGGGGCTACGTACGCGCGAGGTGATGAGAGTCCGTGCGTAGCTACTATTATGCTTAAGTCCGGGTAGTCTAGGGCCTAAAAGCATGCTTTACTTGAAATATTTTCAACCTTGTTGTCAATTTAAAAATGCATAAAACTTATCGAACGTATAAATAAATACCTAAAAGGGCTAGACATCGTTTTCTTGACTTTTAAGAGAGAAATTTGCCTTTTCCTGAATAATTGTTCCTTGATGAATTCTTGATTTTACTGATTGAATTGTTTATCTGTTGTCGAACGGGCCGCTCGCCTCGGTAGGTTAAATAGATGCATCTATGGTTCGCGCCATTCGACCCTCTGGCAGTGCAAAGTTTAAATATTGTTGGATCGGGCCGTACGACCTCGGCATGATTTTCGCATGCTTGTATTGCTTGACTTGCAATTTTATTAATAATGATATTGTTTCCCTAGCTTGAGGTAAATGTAAATGATGAAAATAAATTTGGAAATTTCCTATTAATAAAAGAATTGTTTACTTGCTTCATGTTATGAAGCTACAACTGTTCTTATAATCCTCGATTTACTATATTATTGATATATTATTATTGGACCACTAGTAAGTGTCAAAGTCGACCTCTCGTCTCTACTTCTTCGAGGGCCCAAAGAAGCGTCCAAACATAGGCAAACTCCTTAGCGGAAGGGCCAACCTTATACTTTCTAAAAGGGTTATCTACATCAAGATCAACAGGGCCCCCCGGGCACCCGAAGATGACCTTCATCCGGGATAACGTTCCCGAAGGCCCCGAAATTCGACGCGTGATATCCAAACAAATTAGCAGACTCGACAGCTCGAACTTATCCGATCGGTCCACCATCAATCCGAAATACGACAATCAGGTCGGGGGAGAGCCATGTCGATCAGCTGGAGACCAGGATAAGCTCTCACGGCAGACTTCGAGGCCAACAAACAAAAGAAGGCATTCAAAGAGCCCGAAGGGCGTAAGAGCATACAAATATAAGACAAAGTAAGGGAAGCAGAAGTCAGCAAAATAAATTCTAGTTTAGGAAAGATTTGTGTACAATAGCCCCCGAGGGGTCATGGCATATGATTACAAAAGCACACAAAGGGTCTCTATATGGAAGTA
Source organism: Nicotiana attenuata (assembly GCF_001879085.1). NCBI lineage: Eukaryota > Viridiplantae > Streptophyta > Magnoliopsida > Solanales > Solanaceae > Nicotiana > Nicotiana attenuata. The sequence continues at coordinate 517,771 of NW_017670435.1, forward strand.
AAAAAGCAGTAGGGTACATATAATGAAGGTCTGGGTCCTGATTTAAACGGTCGGCAATACGCCTCGGCGTCGGTACATACAAAAGCCACCTTCCTCGGGCGCGCGACCTCAAACAAAATATCTCCCGGAGCGCCCTCGGAAACCCTGTCTCAGCTGTCCACTTTGACATCGCCAAAAAAGACGAACAAGGGAGCAGGGAGGGATGAAAAAACGCAACAGCTCTCCGAAGCTCGAGGACCCTCTTTGGCCAAGGAAGCCTCGGAGAGACAGCGGACCGAACAACCCTCAGTCCCGCTTGCACGGCTACTTTGAATCCACTTCTTGGATCGTCAAGCCGTGCAAGCCCCCGGCTCGGGGCAGAGTTCCACATCAAGCCGAGGTATGAAGGTGAGCAGCGGTGGATATTCCGAGCCCCCTTTTGAGCAGCGGTGCATAATCCGAACAGCCATCTACGCGAAGGAGAGACCGATCCCCGGTCCATCACCACCTCGGGCCAACGGCAGCAGCAAGGGCCGGCATACCGATGATCACAGCAATAACGGGATAGCCCGCTTATGTTCAACAAAGGGAGGCCCCGGTAGAAGGCCACGATGCAGTCCAAAGGAACTCCTCCAAACTGCCTTGAGATTGGAAGCTTCCATCATAATGTTCAAAGGCAAAAGAAGATGATGAGAAGGAAGAGTCAAGCATGTCAACAGAAGTATTGAGTTGGGAAGAACAATGCCAAAACGCCCTCATTTATAGAGGAAAAATTACACGGTCATCGAGGCTCTGGAAGATTGACCGGTGAATACAATTACTGCTTCCTTGAAAAAACGAATCGACAGCAGTACTTTTTGCCTTGAGGAGCGGAAATGACAGAGTATCGAGCAAGAATCTATGAGATACGCCGTCTATTACAAAAGATTGCGCCGCGATCCGAATCGCCAGCATAATATTGCCAAAAGGAGCTCGAGGAGTCAAGTGTCAGAATCATTTCCCATCACTTCGATATGGGAAAGGCGGAGACTATCTGTACGCGGCAAAATCAGAAGACTTGATTTTTTGCTGTCAAGACATTTCAGAAGCTTGCCCCGAGACCCCGAGGGTAGGAGGCCGCGATCGCGTTCTCAGTCTCGGGGCTCGTCGGAGCCCGATTCGGGAGAAACAGGGGCCGAGGTCAGGACAGAAGGGGAAGCCCCCTAGGCACATGACTGTATCTGACAGGCCCGACCTATCTAAAGCCTACTGTGAGGCCTCATCAAGCCGTCCCATCTTCGTACTCTTGTAATTAATACACATGTACTTGTAGCCGAGTTCCCCTCCTATATAAAGGGGACTCACCCTACCTTGTAGGGGACAGATGTTATTCTCCACAAATGCAATAATATCTCTCTCTTTCTGTGTCTCTTTCTTCTAAATTGTCTATCTTCATCGGCCTCGAGGTCGCCTTAGCTTTTTATCGTTTTCTCATTTGTTCTTCGTTACTTTGCTCAATATTGATAATATAGAGCCTTGCTTAGCTATATTTTTGCCTGTTATCCCCTTCCCGACTACCCTTGATAGCCGAGATAGGCTCGAACCTCGGCCCCGAGGTGTCTGCTGGCTGGTCTTACGCCCGGGCAACAGCCCCCTACTGGTTCGATTACTGCCTTGCTTAACTCGTTTTTTGTCATTATACTTCACGTTTTATCACTAACTTCCTTGACAAACTAGCTCGGGAATAGATCACGTATTTTTAGAATTCCATTTACAAATTTAATTGTTGTTACCATTTTCACGGTAAACAGCTTGGCGCCCACCGTGGGGCTAAAAATAATAGTGATTATTTTCTTGTTAGTTTCGTCACTCGAACGCACGATATCCTTCACACTTTTTCTTGCCCAAGATCTTCCGATTTCAGGTTAATGTCTAGCTCGATAAGGGAAATCGAGAACGATAACCCCAAAAATCACAAAGAGAACAGTATGGTCGTTCCAACGGCTGGCGCGACACCGCAGGACCCTGATAACGCATCTAGATCGGTTCGAGCGGACGCGGGCCTGCACGCCGCGCAACGGGGCAACGAAGTCTCGCGCACCAATGACGGCATACAACACGTTGACCAACAAGAAGCCCAAAAAATCCCAGCTCGGGTAGAACAGGAAGTTAATCTTCATATTATTTTTGAAATGTTGCAGGAACGACATTTGGCTATCGCTCAGCTGCAGAGTCGCCCGGAGACTCCCCACGCGGCAGCACCAGAAATATCTCCTTATGTCGAGCTAGTACCCGAGAAATCCGGCAACGACGGACCGGCAACCTACCCCGTCGTAGTAAGGATGTTGGAAGACCTCATCGAAAGGATCGAATCATGCTCGCGGAAACTCTTACAGCAACCGTCTCCCGAAGATACGATCCCAGAACTCATTTCACAAAAGTCAGAAATGATAAATCTCCCTAGGTGTGACAGGACCTCGAATCCTTACGGGCGCATCACCACTTACGCATGCTCGTCCAGGGACAGCGACCTCCAAAATGTTGAACTCAAGCCTGTCCCGATAAGGAGACTCGAAGAAACTCTCCCGAAAGAAACCATGATGCAGCGCCACTGCCCGGCACTTGACCTCGCGGACCCGCTCACCGTACCAGCACGGTACTCCGCGGAAGCACACGCCGGTGCCATCAAAGCAGCACCAAGAGGGCCCAACACACCTGAGGCCGAACGAAGAAGAAATAAAGTATCGCCGGAAGCCGCACCCCGCTCCTCGACAGGACGAACGAGACCGCTCTCGGTTTCGAGTAGTTGGGCAGCACAGGCCTTCGCCCAAAACCTAAACGAAGCATACCCGGCGACTCCAGGGCATTTCAAGCAAAGCCTGGTCATATATCCGGCCAAGGCTTGGTTGGATGCCCACAACCGACATCAGTCCCGAATCAGGGCCGTAGACGACTGTCCGGGAACCTCCTCGGGTTCGGCATATCCAGGTAGATTCCCGGCAAAGAAGCTGACACCGAGCGAATGGAGGCATCGTCCATGTGTCGCGAACGGAAGAGACGACTCGAGGTGCAACACGCCTCGCAACAACAAGGCAGTAGCCCGAGGTCAACACCCTCGAGGAACCTCCAAAGGTACCAGATTCGACAAGACACAGCTGGCAAGGAAACCTCGCTCGATGGAGTACGACCTCAACATCGCAGTACCAAGCATCGTGTTCGCCATAAGCAAAGCAAGGAACGCCAGGCGGCTCGGACCTATTCGACCGAAATCCCTCCAAGGAAACCACGGCCCGGCACGGGAACCACGAGGCGCTCGGGGTCACCGGCCCAAAAGAGCAACGACTATGTTATTCAATGAAGGTCGAAGTGTCATCGAGCGGGCTAACCCAGATCCAGCTCCACGGGAGGAAGGAGATCGAGAAAAACGGAGCCGGCGAGCCACGGCGCATCGCCACGGCTGTAAAAGGACGGCGAAACCCCACAAATATCCGTAGAGGTGTAGAGTGCAAATGCCCATCACCAGAAAGGGACGGTCCCGGAAAATGCTCCAAAAAGACACCCTCGCGCCCGAGGGAAGGGACGCCGAGACTCCACCTCGGCATCGCATTAACGTCTTGGTAATCCCCTCTTTCATTCGACTTATTTCAAATAAAGCATGTGTTTATGAGAACAGGTGGTTCGGCCAACTATACCGACGATGTCAGGCCAAAGCCGATAGGGCAATCCGAATCGACATCACTCTCGCGCCGAGTCTCTGGTAGATTCTTGATGGCAATCGCCACAACAATTAGATCGCTCCCTCTGTGCAACCCGCCCGAGCTCGGGCTGATACGTCGAGCGCACAGGGCACGAACGCTTTATACAGACAACAGCGGATACGTCGCCCGGAGGCGACTCCGACCCTGCCCCGCCAAAGGGGTGAAACCCCACGACAAACGCGGGACTAAAGTATTTAGCTACAAGCGACGAGAGGAGATCCCTCACCATGTGACCCATCACCGGCATTACCCTCGAAGGGATCAAAGGATAAGCAGAACCACATCTTAGGCCAGGCCTGGTCGAACGTGATAGAAGGCTGTGGTAGGGATCACTCCCCAAAACGTCGCCTACACATCTCACAGAAAGGAAAACTACTCCACCCCTTTGTCGTTTCCTTTATTTTTCTTATTGCTAACCTGTATGCAGGCAGTCAGCTGAGGCATTCGGTAATTCTGAACCCCACTCGGGGATCCGTGGCCCCCACGGGGCCCGCCGAGCATTCTTTCCTCAACATATTATTGCATTTTTAACATGAAGAAGGTTCCTCCAACAAGATTATTAGCAGGGCTGCATACCCCCAAGAAGGGGATCCGACGAGATCGCAATCCTCTCTTCTAAGTTCCAATGCGGAATCATATAAGCACATCGGATAATCGGAGAGGTCACACCCATGTGGGCCGAACTCACAACAACGGGACGACATGTATTTACAAAATATATTTTCGCCAAGCAATAAAGAATACTTTTTAGGCATTCCACGCTTCGAAGAAGACTATTTCAGCGTATTCACAGCAAAAACCTCTCCGCCAGATGTATCTCGAGATACTCAGAGACTTAAAAAATTCGATGCTCAGATGACCCCAAGGTCGGGACGCCGAGCTCATCAAGCCCTTATGAGGCAACTCCGAGCTCACGAGAAGCGGTCTTCAGGCTTACACAACTCGATGACTCGGAGACTGCCGCCAATCTCCATGTACTAGAAAAAATCCAAAATTGTAAAAACCTAGCGGGCAGCCTCGGTATAACCAGATCTATTCTCCATAAACTGTAAGACCTCAACAGGCATGAGATATCCCGCAGTTTAGGCTATACATCGCATTTGTAAGAATCCCCAAAGGGCATACCCTCGGTGTAGACGCCTAAAACTGCCGCTTGGGATCAAAAAAGGCCACGGCCAAACGCATATGACTATGGTCAAAACGGCTGATGCAGCCCAAATAATGCGACTCGGGGACGCCCGACTGTCGCTAAAAAATCCTCCGAATATACTTCGGAAAGAACTGGTTAAAAACAACAGGTTTCCCTCAACAGGCAAAAAATGAGTCCCGACCACGTCGGCTCCAAAATTGCAAGAGTGTCGATCTACTCGACCTATGAGCTATGAACCTTACCAGGTGCTCAAAACATCGCCGACTACCACTTGAAATCGAAGTTATTTCAGAACCGACGACGGGTCAGGCAAAAATATTCTAAAAGACCTTAACAAGCGGAAACAAAGCCTACAAAAAGCCCCCAGGCAAAAACAGCGTAAGAGTCATTATCGCCAGCTAAGCAATCCTACGGGCCTCATATTAAAAGGTCTCTACGACCATACAACGTAAAAGGTCTCTACGATCGTGCAGCGTAAGAGCCATTGTCACCAGCTTGAAAATTGACAACTTGAGGATTAAAGCGAGCTCGAATCGTAACCCGATTCAGAGACCGGATCCAAAATAGTTAACTATGCAAGCCTACGGGCCACTTACTAAAAGGTCTCAACGACCAAACGATAGAAAAGCCACCATCGTTGGCCGGAAACTCAATGAGATTTGAGGGTCGATTACAGCTCGAGTCGCAACGCGACTCGGAGATTGGACCCAAAAATTATAATACGTCCGAGGGCGCGACATCGACGCCACTACTGCCGATCGGAATCTGAAGAAAATATAAGGGCCGATTACAGCCCGAGTCGCAATGCGACTCGGAGACTGGAACCGGAAAAATTGCAAAATGCCTAAAGGTACGGCATAAATGCCACTATCGCCGGCCAAAAAAATCACGAAAGATTAAGGGTCGATTACAGCTCGAGTCGCAATGCAACTCGGGACTGGACCCAAAAATTATAGCATGCCTAAGGGCACGGAATAAAAACCATTATCGCCAGCCGGAACGAGTGCAAGACTAGAGGGTATATTAAGCTCGAATCGGATACCGACTCGGAGACTGAACCGGAGGACAATTCAACTGCAATATGCCTAAAGGCACGACCCAAACGATACTATCGTGAGCCAAGACAAATCTCCAGGCCACGCGCCCGCAAAGTCATTTCGACCCAGGAGCACAAAGGGCTATCGCCCTCCACCCATGCAGTCGAGAAAGAACCGGAAAGCCAATTGGAGCTCAAGTCGCAACACGACTCGGGGACTAGATCCAAAAACAGTCTACGCGATCGAAAGCAACGACAGAAAAAAGGTACAAAAGGAATAAAGCTTTAAAATTCTTCTCATATTACATGCGCGGAAAGGCATTCTCCACCTACAGACACGCCCTGCGCACACCGGAAACAAAGCTACAAAACGGTGGAATTTATATTCTACGCCAAAGGGCTACAGCTTGTCAAGTTCGCCCTCCGCAACATCAACAAGAAGTGACCAAGCGTCACACTCATCCGCCCTTGCTCGAGCCAATTCCTCCGAGAGAATGAAGCCCCTCGCACTAACCTCCTCGAATACCTCTCTCCGAGATCGTCAGCGAACATATTCCTCGATCCTCTACTCACGATCGAGGGCTCGCTTCAACTCGGATTGGGCGCCAGTAGCATCCTTTATGCAAATCGTCATCTCACGATTAGCCCTAGTTCGGCTTAATGTCGCCTCCGCCCGGGCATCGATTATCTCAGCTCTGACCTTCGAGAGATCAGACTCAAGTCTCTCGATCATATCCGCCTGAACTTTGGCATTGTCACGGGTCAAGTTGAGTTGGACCTCGAAGGCAGGGACCTTAGCCGAGGCGCTCATCTCCTCTAGAGCTTGAGCCTGCACTTGAGCCCTTAGCTCCTCGCAAGCGGCCCTGACGCGGTTTACGTCTCCTTTAAGGTACTCCAAGGCCTCCGTCTTTTTCGGCAACTAATACGGCAAGAAGAAATTATCCATAAGGTTAGAAAGAAGCGAAGCACGCACTACATGAAATTACCTGCTCCATCAAATAGCTCTTAATAGTTTGAGCTCTGGTACGCCTCATATCGCCAATGCTGCAGCTCAACTTCTTCTCCTTGCAAAGAAGCCTGAGGGATTCTCCCTCATCCAGAATTCTCTGAAACTTGGCCCTTTAACGAAAAAACTCGGACTTCAGCTTATCGCAGGCCTGCGCAGGAAAGATTCAATGAGAGGAGGAAGATGCGGGATACGAGGAAACTATGCACAAACTCACCACAAAGTGAAGACGACGGATTTCCTCCAAATCAGAACACACTCCTGTTGATCCTGCCCCTGCGACCCCAGAATAGCCGGCCCTGGGCACGACGTGCTCGCTCAAAGGAGTCGTTGGCCGGGAATCAGGCGCTCCGGGAACAGCAGACTCGGGCGACGCCCCGTCCTCAGAAATACGAGCCCGACCAGCACCGCCAAAGGCTCCTTCACATTCCGGGCTCCGGTCCCTCTTATTACTGTCATCCCTCGGCCCGGAGGCCGACGACTCCATCTCCTCTTCGGAAAAGTGTTGCCTCGCCCCAAAGAACCGCCCAATATCTGCAAACGGCGAATCCAATACAGACGAGATGGGAAAATGTTACCTCGGGCATACGCCAGCAGGGGAAAAGCAACATACGCACGTACCTTTATGTTCAGCTCCCCACCTGACGCGAGACATGGCTCGCCACCTGCGTTCGTCGCAAGACGAATGGGTCACCAGCCTCCGAACCCAGCCGGGCAGATCATGGACTTCGCCCGGCGTCCATGAAGTTGTTGCAACAAGGGAGATAACATTGTAATTTAGTTGATTTTCGCTATGAGCAAAATCTGAAAGAGCGACAAAGCGCCTCACTCACTTGCATGATTCCACCCTTCGGGAAATGGCAAAAACTCCACAGGAATAATATCAATCGTCCAGACTCGGACAAACCAACTGGCCCACTCTCGGTCTCCGCCCTCCTCATCGTCAACAACGAAGGGCGTGGGCGAACGACCCCTCAGGGTTAGCAGGCCTCGGTGATGAAAAGGCCGATATGGCCTGATGAGATGATCAAGCGTGAACTCAAACCTGGCTTTCTCTGCGAAGAATCTCATCATCAGCACCGTTCGCCAAAATGACGGATGAATCTGCGCCAGGGTAACCTGATACTTCAAACAAAAGTCAGGCACAACCCTATCAGTGGGGCCAAATGCAAAAGGGTATAGGTGCACACTCAAGAACCTATCATCATAGTCCGCGATGCCTACATCTCGGGAAAGGACCCGCATTGTTACCCCCTCGCTCCACCCCCAGTATTGCCTCGCCAGCTCCAGGTGTTCCTCTCTTATCAAGGACGCCGTATCCAGAGCAAAATCCCTCGACTCTCGAGCACCGGGAATAGCACTCTCCGCTCTTTGCCATGCCGGTCCCGAAGTGGTCGCCATGACTATGGTAAAACTGATAAAATAAAGCAAGGGCGAGCGCCAACACTTTTCGCACCTAAAGAGATAAGGAGCCCTATGCCATAACAGAAGTACAGCTACCCAAAAATAATAAAGTCTCGCAAAAAAGCCAAAGCCGCCCCACTTATATGCAAGAAGCAACGGCGAGTCGCCTGCTCGAGGTAAGCTCCGGAAAGCCAACAGCCTCGATACAAATCGACGGGTTGATACCCGATCCAGGAAACATCCTCCAACAAAGGTCAAGACTCGAGGGGCCACGCGTATTATCTCCATGCTCGAGGTAGCATTTCGCATCGGGAGCCCCCGTCCCCAAGAAGCAGGGCCTCGATGAGCTCCAAAATGCCGGTACTAGACGCAAGGCAAGCGCCTGATGTCGTGATCCCTCTCCAGAGGAGTAAACCTCGGAAGCTCCGATCACCAAAGCTCCACGAGGGCCCAAAGAAGCGCCCAAACATAAGCAAACTCCTCAGCGGAAGCCAACCTTATACTTTCTAAAGGGTTATCTACATCAAGATCAACAGGGGCCCCCGAGCACCCAAAGATGACCTTCATCCGGGATAACGTTCCCGAAGGCCCCAGAATTCGACGCGTGATCTCCAAACAAATTAGCAGGCCTCGACAGCTCGAACTTATCCGATCGATCCACCATCAATCCGAAATACGACAATGAGGTCGGGGGAGAGCATGTCGATCAGCTAGAGACCAGGACAAGCTCTCACGGCAGACTTCGACGGCCAACAAACAAAAGAAGGCATTCAAAGAGCCCCGAAGGGCGTAAGAGCATACAAATATAAGACAAAGTAAGGGAAGCAGAAGTCAGCAAAATAAATTCTTATTTATGAAAGATTTGTGTACAATAGCCCCCGAGGGGTCATGGCATATGATTACAAAAGCACACAAAGGGTCTCTACATGGAAGTAAAAAAGCAGAAGGGTACATATAATGAAGGTCCGGGTCCTGATTTAAACGGTCGGCAATCCACCTCGGCATCGATACATCCAAAAGCCACCTTCCTCGGGCGCGCGACCTCAAAGGAAATATCTCCCGAAGCGCCCTCGGAAACCCTGTCTCAGCTGTCCACTTTGACATCCCCAAAAAAGACGAACCAGGGAGCAGGGAGGGATGAAAAAACACAACAGCTCTCCGAAGCTCGAGGACCCTCTTTGGCCAAGGAAGCCTCGGAGAGACAGCGGACCGAACAACCCTCAGTCCCACTTGCATGGCTACTTTGAATCCACTTCTTGGATCGTCAAGCCGTGCAAGCCCCCGGTTCGGGGCAGAGTTCCACATCAAGCCGAGGTATGAAGGTGAGCAGTGGTGGATATTCTGAGCCCCCTTTTGAGCAGCGGTGCATAATCCGAACAGCCGTCTACGCGAAGGAGAGACCGATCCCCGGTCCATCACCACCTCAGGCCAACGGCAGCAGCAAGGCCGGCATACCGACGACCACAACAATAACGAGACAGCCCGCTTATGTTCAACGAAGGGAGGCCCCGGTAGAAGGCCACGATGCAGTCTGAAGGAACTCCTCCAAACTGCCTTGAGATCGGAAGCTTCCATCATAATGTTTAAAGGCAAAAGAAGATGATGAGAAGGAAGAGTCAAGCATGCCAACAGAAGTATTGAGTTGGGAAGAACAATGCCAAAACTCCCTCATTTATAGAGGAAACACGACACGGTCATCGAGGCTCTAGAAGATTGACCGGTAAATACAATAACTGCTTCCTTGAAAAAACGAATCGACGGTAGTACTTTTTGCCTTGAGGAGCGGAAATGACAGAGTATCGAGCAAGAATCTATGAGATACGCCATCTATTATAAAAGATTGCGCCGCGATCCGAATCACCAACATAATATCGCCAAAAGGAGCTCGAGGAGTCAAGTGTCAGAATCATTTCCCATCACTTTGATATGGGAAACGCGGAGACTATTTGTACGCGGCAAAATCAGAAGACTTGACTTTTTGTTGTCAAGACATTTCAGAAGCTTGCCCCGAGACCCCGAGGGTAGGAGGCCGCGATCGAGTTCTCAGTCTCGGGGCTCGTCGGAGCCCGATTCGGGAGAAATAGGGGCCGAGGTCCGGACAGAAGGGGAAGCCCCCTAGGCACATGACTGTATCTGACATGCCTGGCCTATCTAGAGCCTACTGTGAGGCCTTGCATCAAGCCGTCCCATCTTTGTACTCTTGTAATTAATACACATGTACTTATAGCTGAGTTCCTCTCCTATATAAAGGGGACTCACCCTACCTTGTAGGGGACGGATGTTGCTCCACTTCTCCACAAATGCAATAATATCTCTCTCTCTCTCTCTCTCTCTTTCTTCTAAATTGTCTATCTTCATCGGCCTCGAGGTCGCCTTAGCATTTTATCGTTTTCTCATTTGTTCTTCGTTACTTTGCTCAATATTGATAATATAGAGCCTTGCTTAGCTATATTTTTGGCTATTATCCCCTTCCCGACTACCCTTGATAGCCCGAGATAGGCTCGAACCTCGGCCCCGAGGTGTCTACTGGCTGGTCTTACGCCCGGGCAACAGCCCCTTACTGGTTCGATTACTGCCTTGCTTAACTCGTTTTTCGTCATTATACTTCACGTTTTAGCACTAACTACCTTAACAAACTAGCTCGGGAATAGATCACGTATTTTAGAATACCATTTACAAATTTACTTATTGTTACCATTTTCACGGTAAACATATTTAAAATGAGAGTCTAATTAATTACTTAAATATTGGCTTGCCTGACCGAGGTGTCCGACGCCATCACGGTCTTTAACGGATTTTGGGTCGTGATAACATGGTATCTGAAAACTAGGTTCCCTTAGGTCTCACGAGTCATGAACGAGTCTAGTAGAGTCTTGCGGATCGGTACGGAGATGTCTGTTCTTATCTTCGAGAGGCCACAGGACTGTTAGGAGCACTTCCCTTCTCGATTTCCTCATCGTGCGATTTGATCCCTTTGAGGATTATGCCTTCATTTCCTTTCCATTCAATCTTATGCGATGCGAAGCGCTGGTCACGAATCGGCGAGTGAGTAATTGTAATGGTACTACGAATGTGGTGCGGTATGTTTCTCGCTGCGTGTTTGTTTGAGCTATTATCGTCGCCTTGCGGAAGGATGTTCTGTCATTTCAACTCAGTAGCTTTACTTTTGAGATCTTCGAGGTTATGCACAGGTTTCTAGGATGTCGTGCACTAATGATGAGAGGGTGGAATTCTTGCCTATGTATCGGGGCAGTGAATAACTTGAGAGGAGGGTTACTAAGTATATGATTCAGAGATCCAGTATCTTATTTCCGGTGGGGGAAAGGCAATCGGACTATAAATGTTCCGGTTTGGGTTGATAGGGTAACGAGACTTGGTGTTTTCAAGTGTGGTGGATTTTTTATCTGCAGCGTGGTGTCGTCGTCCTCGATTTAATGTGTTTAGTTTGTCGGTGTTATGATCTTTTCTAATTCGCCTTTAGGCAGGGCATTATGAAATGGTGTCAGGGAACAGCTGTCAGAGATCGCGGTGTGCGGTGTTTCAGGATCGAATCGGTATTTCTAATATTGATGGCTCGAGAAAGATGATCTTCGGAAGGGTTTAAAGTTAGTGGCAATCTATTGGTTCAGGTGCTACAGAGTTAGATTTTCTTTAAGGCAACAACCGGGCAGCGAAGGATGAGGAAGGACATGTGGGAAGTGTCTTGTGGTGATTAAACTTCTAGAAGGCTAAGTGTGAGAAGTAGAAGTCGAGTAGTTGCTCAAAGGGGTGAGTTTGACCAAAGTGGGAGAGTGGCAGAGTAGCGTATGAGTGATTATAGAGCGTCTATGAGGGAGAGCTTGGAAAAATCAATACTTTTCAGAGATTGGATCCGTTCGAAAAGAAGAAATTTTGGACTTGCTGAATCACAACTAGAGGAAGACGAAGCTTACGAAGAAATGCTAGCTGAACTTGCGGAGGGTGCTGCTTCGCCCGGAAGCGGCGATGACCAAACTACTTTTCCGCCACCACCAACGAAAATTTCTCCGGACCTTGATGGATTTATGAAGTTTGTAAGAGATACCATGTAACTTGTATGAACAAAAATTAGTCTTTATTATGTAACTTGTATTTTCGCACATCTTGATTAGTTTCTTTTTCTTCTCAATGGTGGTATTAGCACCTTGTTGTGCTCATTCCATGGGGGGAGAAAGACTAAGAAGGATATTGCCATATTTTTTTTATGCTATAATAAAATTACAAAGCATTGCTTTGAATATCTCTTTACAATATTTTTGTCTTTAGACTTTAAATTTGAATTAAGAAATTTAGGTCACAATTCTATAATGAAATTTACAAGGTATTGCCTTAGATATTTTTTTACATCTCTTTGTCTCTAATTTCTATTTAATTTTTTTTAATATATATATATATATATATATATATATATATATATATATATATATATATATATATATANGAGGTGACAAGAGTCCATAAGTAGCTAGCTAAAGGATGTTTGTGTCCGTGTAGATTTATGACTTTATCATGTAATAACTGAATTATTTTGACTCATTTTTCTAACTTAATTAACTGAATCTATAATTGAAATTGATTTGTCAATATATATATATATATATATATATATATATATATATATATATATATTAGGCCCACTTAGACCACTTAGCCCGCAGGCCGAGACCGTTTAGCCCTGGGCCATGAGTTCGTGGGCCCGGTTTCGGGCTAGTTCCTATAAAAAGACCATTTGGTCCGGGACCGTTTGGCCCGTTTAATTTGGGACCGGACCGTTTGGACCGGCCCATTTGGCTCGTTTAGGGTCTGGAACGGGCCACTTGTCGCCCTAATGGTGAACGAAGTATTAGGGTTTTTACATTCCTATGCCACATATGAAACCTTATTACCCTCAATGTTTAAGGTTTGATTTAATTACAAACCCGTATACCAAATTACCAATCCTATACCATACTTAATTAAGGGTCTAATTAATGGGCAGTTTTTACTCCTTAATTAAAGGTATCCATATATCCCACGTTTCTCTATCCCCATAATTCCTAAAATATTCTCAACCGCAAGATATTCAAGCATGTTAATTATTTAGTTCCATATCTTCCAATGGCCAATGTTCACTGAGCCTTGTTAAGAAGTCCGAAGCGAAGAAGGCCTTTAACCCAAAGAGATCTTTAAAGTCGACATCCAAGCATTTGATTTAAAGTTTGAAGCAAGATATTCTCTTCTTTCTGTTTCTCCATCTTTTCTTGTTTTTGTTTCTGCACATCTTAGTTATTAGTAGCTGTATTATGGATCTTAAAACCCTATTTTTTTTTTGGGATTTTTACATTCCTATGCCACATAGGAAACCTTTTGTAGTCAATATTTTTTTTCAATATAAATTGTAGTTTAATATAGTAATTTTGTAGATACTCTTAAAAACAATACAGCTCTATACAATACTTAAACTGATTTGTAGTTTATTTGTAATTTTTTTGAAGAAATTTTGTAGGTCAAGAGAAAATTTGGTAGTCAACATTTTTTTTCAACATAGATCGTAGTTTAATTGTAGTATAAATGTAGTAATTTTGTAGATACCCTTAAAAACAATACAGCTTTATACAATACTAAAACTGATTTGTAGTTTATTTGTAGTTTTTTGTAGAAATTTTGTTGATAAATATAAAATTTTGTAGTCAATATTTTTTTTCAACATAGATCGTAGTTTAATTGTAGTATAAATGTTTTAATTTTGTAGATACCCTTAAAAACAATACTGCTTTATACATACTTAAACTGATTTGTAGTTTATTTGTAGATAAATGTAGGAATTTTGTAGATATTAACATAAAATCAGACTTCCTCTTCTCCATTCCTTCTTCTTCTCCAAAAATACAGAGATGAGACCCATTTTTATAATCAGATTTTTCCCATTCAATTGTAGCATGATTGGAATTTTGGACACGATTGAGTGTTGTTGCTAAGGTATTGTTCTATATTTTTATTTGTTTTTTTGATTTGTGTATTGAGAAAAAAAAAAGATGAAGAACAGATTTGATTTCAGTTTGTTGAAGCTTTTAGTCTTTTTTTTTGAATTACGAAAAAAATTCGGGAGAGATCAGATAAAGGATTTGCGTTCAAACTTGAACTGAAGATCACTAAATCAATTAGGATATTCTTTTCCTGATTTTTAGCGCGCCATATTAGGAAGATTCAGCTACTATTAATTACTAATTAATGAATGGTATAAAAATTATAGAAAAACAGTGCACAGGGCGGGTAATTTAGATACTATGCATATATTTGGTAATAAGGTTTCATATATGGTAAGATAGGAAAAAATCCCATATTGAAAAGCATACTTATTGAAACCCATCGCGATTTGGGCTAAAAAATGGGCCAGCCTAGGTTTGACGGTTCATCTAGCTCAGAATACATTAAAAAAAAAGGAAAGAATTAACTAAAATAACCGCCGACCCAACCGTAAAGTTAAAAAGGCAACGGATATATAATATATGTATAATTTATATATAATATGTATATAATTATTATATAATATATGTACACTGGTTAAAAGATAAAAATAAATTTGACCGGCTATTTGTGTAAAGATCCTTTAAAAGGGGAAATTTGGTAACCAGTAATTATTCACACGTATCTTTGGTAAAAATAACATTTTTTGACCACATTTCGGCTCTGATTTTAAAAAATAATCATTATCATGTAGTATTAAGTAAAACTTTAAGTTATTGTCAACTAGTAATAGTCGAATAAACTAAAATTGGTCATAACGCTGATAAATATAACTTTGATTTTGTCCCTTAAAAAACAGTTATTTACAATTCTTTTTGGTATAATAAGTAGGAAGTATCTTTATCTGGACAAAAGTTAATAAATGAATTAGACTTCAATCTTAGTAAAGATCAATGTTGTTTTAGCCCAACATAATTTCTCGTTGTCTTGATCACGT
Source organism: Nicotiana attenuata (assembly GCF_001879085.1). Taxonomy (NCBI): domain Eukaryota; kingdom Viridiplantae; phylum Streptophyta; class Magnoliopsida; order Solanales; family Solanaceae; genus Nicotiana; species Nicotiana attenuata. The sequence goes on from NW_017670435.1 coordinate 533,044, forward strand.
GGGACACACTCGAGGCATGTGGTTTTTTTTGCATTGTTATTCACTACTACTAAGAAAGAATTAAAGTAATCGATCTTAAGGATATATAGTAAAACTAATAGCGAATTTAAGAAAGTGGCAACAATTGATACCTACATGTTTTTTTGGAATTAACACATCCATTTTCAGATTAATTTGTCACATTGCCCGATAATTTGAAAAGGTAGGAAGAAAACATGGATAGTTCAGCATTCCTGTTAGAGTTAGCAACAAAACATGAGAAAAACACGACCCAAAATCCGCTAAGGGTCGTGATGGCGCCGGACATCACCGTCAGGCAAGCCAACCAAATTACTTATTTAAAATCTCGTTTTAATACCCTTGAAATCTATGATTTTCCTCCATTTTTATAAGTAAAAAGATAATCGCTTCAATTCAAATTAAATGATAAACAATTAATACAAAGTACTTCAAAACCATCTCAGAACCCGGTGTTACAAGTGCATGAGCAATTTCTAAGAAAGAAAAAAACCGAATAAAGTACAACAGTTGTCCGGAATACAATTGAACAGAAAATAAATACAATATACTGGAAGAGACTATACTAGCTGCGGGGCACCTCGAGTAATACAACTCACCTAGTCTCAGTATCATCCATGCTGCTACGTCCAGTAGGCCACTAGTAGTACAAGTGCATGTGCAACAAAAATGCACAGAAGTGTAGGAGTACATAAATAACGTGTACTCAGTAAGTATCCCGCCTAATCTCGAAGAAGTAGAGACGAGATGGCAACTTCAACACTTACTAAAGGTCCAGTAATAATATTATAAATGCGATGACTCACAGATCCATTAAGAACAACAGTAAAATTCACATGAGTCACTAAACAGGTGAAAGTTCCTTTTTAATTAAAATCTCCGGATTCATAATCCAATAATTAACAATTATCTCAAGTCGGGGAAAGCTGGTATTAGTATCAACAACTTTCACAGCAAGCAATACAAGCATGCGCAACTCATGCCGAGGACGTATGGCCCGATCCAACAATATTTAAACTGTGCATTGCCGAGGGTCGAACGGCATGAACCATAGATCCATCTATTACCCCGCTCGCGAACCATACATGCGATGCGGTCAAATTTAAATAAGCAATCATCCTGCTCGCGAACCTTACATGCGACGCAGGTACACATAGAAATACATGCTCAAACAGCAGATTAAGAATTTATCGAGGAACATTTACCCAAATAAAAGCCAATTCTCTTTTAACGATTTAAGAAAAAAAAATTTAGTCCTTTTAGAAATTCATTTACCAATTCGACAGGATTTAAGCAATTCAATTGTAACCAACATTACAATTATTCCAAGTACAGCATGCTTTTGGGTCCTAGACTACTCGGACAACAATATAATAGTAGCTACGCACGGACTCTCGTCACCTCGTGCGTATGTAGCCCCCATAAATAGGAGCACATAACCAATTAACTCACCTATGGGGACAATTCCCTCTTACAAGGTTAGAAAGGAGACTCACCTCGCTCCGAAGATCCATAACCGGCATTCCACGTTCTTCTGAAGACTCAAATTGATGCACAACGCTCCAACACTAGCCAATGATTATGCAAATCCATTAATATACGGTAAACTTCTCATATTAATCCAATTTATAACAATTCCTAACCCCGATCAGAAAGTTGACGAAAACGCCCTCGGGCCCACGTGCCCGGATTTCCAAAATTTTCGAAGAATAGGTTTACCCGTAGCCTCACGAACTCAAATATATAATTTTCTCTAAATTCCATACCTAAAATCGTGGTCAAAATCCAAGAATACTACTTTTCTAGATTTTTCCTCAAACCCCAAGTTTTCTACAAATTTCAATGTCTAAATCCACATATAAACCTTGTATTTAACTCAAAACCAGTAGAAATCACTTACCTCATGCTTGGTGATGAAATTGACACTCCAAAGTTGCTCCAAAATTGGCTCCCATGGAAGATATGAAGTGAAAATGAGCCAAAACCCGATTTTAAAAGAATACTGCCCAGGCGACCTTCTATGCGATCGCAAACATATCCCCGCGATCGCATAGGCCAACTCTGTTGCCTCCCTAATTCCTTCTGTGCGATCGCGACACCAACCCTGCGATCGCATAAACCCCAGCCTTCCTCCTCTGCGATCGCATTGCACCTCCTGCGATCGCGTAGGGTAAACTCCAGCTCCCTCAACTCTTGCTCTATGCGATCGCAGACCCTCTCTTGCGATCGCATAGAGTAAAAACCTACTGCACTTATACCAGAAAACCAGGAATCCTCACAAGGCGAAAATCGATCCGTTGAGCATCCGAAACACGCCCGAGGCCTCCGGGACCTCAACCACGCCTACCAACCAGTCCTAAAACACATTACGGACTTGCTCGAGGCCTCAAATCATATCAAACAACGCTAAAACCATGAATTACACCCCAATTCAAGTTTTATGAACTTTGAAATTTCGAACTTCTACATTCGATGCCGAAACCTATCAAATCACGTCCGATTGACCCCAAATTTTGCACACAAGTCATATTCGACATTACAGACCTACTCCAACTTTCGGAATCGGATTCCGACCTCGATATCAAAAAGTCCACTTCCGGTCAAACTTCTCAAAAACCTTCGAATTTCTATCTTTAGCTAAATGACTCCAAAATGACCTACGGACCTCCGAATCCACTTCCGATCGCGCTCCCAACTCCAGAATCACCATACGGAGCTATTCACAGAATCGGAATCCCAAACGAACATCCATAACTCTGAAATGCACTTCAAGCCAAACTTATGAAATTTCTTCCAAAATGCTAACTTCCACAATAGGCGCCAAAACGCTCCCGGGTTACCCTAAACCCGAACCGGGCATACGCCCAAGTCCGAAATCATCATACGAACCTGCTGAAACCTTTAGATCCCGATTCCGAGGTCGTTTACTCAAAAATCCAATCCTAGTTAATTCTTTCAACTTTAAGCTTCCGAAATGAGAATTCCCTTTCCAAATCAACTCCGAACTTCCCGAAATTCGATACCGACCATGCGTACAAGTCATAGTACCTGAAATGAAGCTGCTCATGGCCTCAGACTGTTGAACGACGCGCTAGAGCTCAAAACGACCGGTCGGGTCGTTACAAAAAATACAAGGAAATATCCAGCATATTGTGATGCCCAAGGCAAATAACAAAACTTGTGCGTGTACTATAAAAACGTAAATTTTACTAAGCTTTTCTCAACAAGAATATATTTCCAATTAAGGCAATGGCCAGCTCCAAATTGTTAAGTCCTAAGAAACCACTTTCTTTGCTCCTCATTTGCACGGTGCTGACTGCAGCACTTCGGACGGAGGCATTACTCTCTTGTGACACTGTGTGCAGTAGCCTCCAGCCATGCATTGGTAACGTACTTGGTGGCGGAACTCTACCACCAGAGTGGTGCAGTGGGCTTAAACCTCTCATTTCTATCGCCAAGACTAGACCGGACCGCCAAAGCTTTTGTTTGTGCGCCACGGGTGCTGCTTCTAGTGCCACACCCGAAGAACTTGGCCGCACCAACGGTCTGGCGGGACGATGCCACGCGCGTGTTCCTTTCAAGATTAGCCCAGATATGGACTGTTCAAAGGTCAAATAAGATTTTGCTATTATTTCTCTATGTAACATATCGTTTGCTGAAAATAAGGCTGTTATTAAGAGGTTAGGTCAATGATCAAGAATCAAACTCAAAAAGGTATTTAGAGGTATAGGCCTAATTCCTCTAATACATTTGTACAATTCTCGTGATTAATAAAATATAATCATCTTTGGGTGGTTTCTTCTACTTGAAAGTCCTACTTTACGCAATTAAATTTAGCAGTCGTTTGGTAGGATGCATTAGATAAAATAATGCATGCATTAGCTTTGTGTATTAATAATATTTTGTTTGGTAGACATTTTAAACCTATGCATTACTTATGCAAGCATTAGTTATACATCCTATTTAGTATTATATATGCATAACTAATGCATAAAGAATTATGGTATTAGCAATGCAATGGGTTTTAACGCATGCATTAGCTTAGTTATAGACAAAATTGTCCTTCAAAATTTATGCTTGATTAAACTATGCTAGTTATTATATTAATGCAAGTTTAAAATAATCCAAATAGTGAGAAATAAAATTATATCTCTAGTAAATAAATAAATACTTAGCATGTATTTTTTTATAAATAAATATTTAGTTCTATATTACAATATAGGTAGACAAATCAAATAAGTTTTTTTAAACTTTTTCGTATAAAAACATTGCTCAACATATGTTTCTTTTAAAAATTTAGAGTGATATACTGGTTTTGGGGGCATTTTTGTAAACAAGCAATTCTTTTAGAAATTATGCAATGCTTTAATACATCAACCAAACAATGGATAAGAAATATGTCAGCATAACTAATACCAGCATAACTTGTGACGACCCAAAGGGTCATCACCTGTTTTCTTACCCATTCTGTACTTCCGAGGCCTTGAAAACCTCATTTAGGGTTGCCTCGATTTGCATGCGCAGTCCGGGCGCGTAGCTGGAAAGCTTAAATATGAATTCTGTGAGAAAAATGCTAAATTTGATATTAAAATGAATAAATTTGACTTCGGTCAACATTTTGGGTAAACAGACCCGGACCCGTGATTTGACGGTCCCGGAGGGTCCGTAGAAAAATATGGGACTTGGGCGTATGCCCGGAATCGAATTCCGAGGTCCCAAGCCCGAGAAATAAATTTTTGTGTGAAATTATTTTCTGGAATTAATTAAGGAAATTGGAAATGAAATTTGATTAGAAGACTATGGTATCGGGCCCGTATTTTGGTTCCGGCACCCGGTACAAGTCTTATATATGATTTAAGCACTTTCTGTAAAGTTTGGTTGAAAACGGACGTCGTTTGACGTGTTTCGGACTTAAAATGGAAATTTGATGTGTTATGAAAAATTGGGAAGAAATCATGAATATTAAGGCTTAATTCGATGAATGTGATGTTATTTTGGCGATTTGATCGCACGGATTTATATATTGTTTCCATTATTCCTATGATTTTATTGTTTATTTGACCGGTAGGTGTCTTGACTGTTCCTCGTCACTACTCCACCGAGGTTAGTCTTGATACTTACTGGGCACCGCCGTGGTGTGCTCATGCTACTCTTCTGCACATTTTTGTTGTGCAGATACAGGTACCCCCACTCAGTCTGTCAGCCTTGGAAGGAGGCGTATCGGTAGAGACTTCAAGGCATATCTGCTACGTCCGTAGACCGAGGAGTCCCTTTCCACTTTCTGTAATAAGTATAGCTCCTTCAGTATTTTCTCCTTTGTATAGACATTCTTGAGTCAGAGCCTCTTATGTATCCCTTAGCTTGTGATTTGTGAGTTTCCGGATTTTGGGAATTTTGTTAGCTTCGAGAATTGTTGTGGTATGTGCCGAGCGGCACCTTAAATACCGTTTTATTTTACCAGTTCATTTTTATTTACTTTCTTCCGCAATTATGGTTTATCTTCCGCATTGTTAGGCTTACCTAGTCATTTCTTTCAATCATTAACATCATTTAGCATGTTTTCAACTTAAAATCAAAGATTTTCATGGGAGAAATTGGGGGTTTTGGGTAGAACCTAGGTTTTTCTAAAAATTGGGGATTTGGACCTCAATTTGAGGTCCGATTTCAAAACAAATCACATATTTGGATTCGTGGGGGAATATAACCGGGTTTTGGTTCGAACCTTAGGTTTTGACCACGTGGGTCGGGCGATTTTGGAAATTTTGGGAAAAACTTTGGGAAATTCCTTTTTATGCATTCAAATTGATTCATTTAGCGTTTATTGATGTAATTAAGTAACTTGTGACTAGATTCGAGCGGATTGGTGGTGGAATCGAGGGGTAAAGCCATAATTGAGACTTGAGTTGAATTCAAAGCATCAAGGTAAGTGTTCGGTCTAACCTTAGGTTGAGGGATTAGGAGTTGAGTCCTATTTGCTATGTGATAATTGTTGAGTACGACGTATAGGCATGGTGACGAGTATCTATACGTTGGTGTCAAGTATGACCGTGAGTCTTATATTGTGATTTTCATGATTTAGTTGTATTCTTCATGCTTTGGCGATGATTTCTAGTTGTTGTGAAAAGTTTGTGGAAGGAATTGAGACCTTTGAACATTTTGGAGCATTGGCTCGAGTTATACTATGAATTGTGAAAGTATATGAAATGATTAAACCCTTTGGAGCATTGGCTCGAGTTATATAATGAATTGTGAAAGTATATGAAACGATTAAACCCTTTGGAGCATTGGCTCGAGTTATATAATGAATTGTGAAAGTATATGAAACGATTAAACCCTTTGGAGCATTGGCTCAAGTGGTAAAGTGAGTTATGAAGTACAAGTAAAAGATAGAGAAAGAGTTATTGAAATGTTCCCTCGCCGGGATTTAATTGTTTAATTGTTGTTCCCTTGCCGGGATTCCTATATGTTCTTGTTTATTTCCCTTGCCCTTGTTTTGTGATTGTTGTTTGGGTGAGGAAGAGTGTTAAAGCACGAAGGGTGATGCCGTGCACTTGTCTTTGATTTTCCTGATTTTGCTGATAATTGAGTTATGCTGTCCTTTACTTCTATTTACTGATCTTCTTGTTGTTATCGGTTCAAGTGCATTAATTGTCTTATTCCACTATTACTGTGAGTCTTTATGTTGGTATTTTCCTTTATTGTGTTTACTTGTTATTAT
>NW_017670435.1:540159-552081 GCF_001879085.1 Nicotiana attenuata
GGGAGCGGGTGGTACGCCTACCACGAGATTTAATGAAATGGGAGCGGGTGGTACGCCTACCACGAGATTTGATTATTGAGAAATGGGATCGGGTTGCAAGCCTTCAACGAGATATGTACTGATAGTGAAATTTGCTTTTATTTCCCTTATCCGTGTTAAAGTTAAATTATTGATGTTCTTTATTATTTTCTTGAAAGTCTGTATTATCTGCTACCCCCGAAGCATGTTCCCCACCCTTTTTAAAATGTTTGTTCTTGTTATTTTCCCGTTGTATATATATATATATATATATTCGTGGTAGTCCTGTCTAGCCTCGTCACTACTTCGCCGAGGTTAGGCTAGGCACTTACTAGCACATGGGGTCGGTTTTGCTGATACTACACTCTGTGCTCTTTTGCACAGACCCAGATCCCGGACAGCAGCAGTAGCTCGGGAGCCAGCCTTCAGTTCACTGAGACACCGAGGTAGCCTTGCAGGCGTCCGCAGGCACGGCGTCTCCTCTATTTTTATTTATGATTTGTTATCTCTTATATTCGAGACAGACAGTGTTACTTTCTTTCAAACGGTTGTATGTAGTGAATCTTAGTAGTCCGTGAATGTTGTGACACCAGTTCTGGGTAGAGGCACATGTGGATTTTTCCTTATTATTTGGTTTATATCGTTTAAGTCTTCCGCTAAATTATAGATTCCGCTGTTATTTAATTATTTATTTCCCGTTAATTAAATTGGTAAAAATGGATTTTAAACAAAAGCATTTATGGATTCTAGATGTGTGGCTTGCCTAGCTTCTACGAGTAGGCGCCATCACGACCCCCGAGGGTGGGAAATCCGGGTCGTGAGATAACTAATGCAAACATAACTAATATCAGCATTACTAATACACCTTATTCAGTATTATTCTTGTGCACCCTACCAAACGACCCCTTACTTTTCTTAATCTTGTATTAGGACTTGCCATTGTCGAAGTATATTTGTTATATGATCCCTTAAAATAATCATCCTTCTCGTTTTGAGTGTCTTGTATAAGAACTTTTTAACCTCATGATCTCCATTCTCCAATTATATGAAAAAACAGAAACATTCAATAAAACGATTGTATTGCAATGTTGATAACGAATTAGTTCAGTTTACACAAATTTTAGTCATAGATTCTACAATAGTAAATACTCATAGTTGATTTACTGACAAAATTTATGTATACAAAAAGACGTCTACAACTCTACATAGCATAAGTTTTTTTTTCCATATAATTATTGCAGAGAGACTTCTTACGGTAGTTATCAACTTCTATACATTGACAGAGTTTAACTTTAATGCGCTTACAAGTTCTCCTTTCAAACCAAAGGGCCAAGGATAACTTACTTTGATCAATATATTAATAGGTGCTATAGCTATTAGCATTAAGCTAAATACCAAAACATACAAGATCTTTTTGGTTGGTAACGTTAATTATGATAAGTACAAGTACAACATTGAAAGTGAGAACTTAAACATTAATTGAACAAAAGAAGAATCAAATACATTTTTCCTTTTTACTCTTTGCTGAAAATTGATTAATTATTAATCTTAGCGAAATTTTATCCCTTGTATAGGAATACAAGATTCACATTGTCGATGTATATAGCTAGTACTAGTAGGATTAAATCAAATATCAAATTGAGTCTAAAGTTAGAAGGGCTTATAGCTAAAATGAGTTTAGTGTTTCACTGCAAAACACTCATTCTATTACGAGTGTACATATGACTAGTATTATTATGTGAGACTGAGCTCTCGTTTGGCGTAGATTTTGGTTATATTTTTTTAATTTTTGTTTGAAAACATTGTTTGTTCATGGAATATGATCGTGTTTTGGAAAAAAAATTCAAGTTTTCAAAAACTGGTTGAAGGCAGTTTCTGGGTGAAATTTTTTTCTTCCACTCATAAAACTATAACTTTTCTTCAAATAAAATGCATGTCCAAATATAACTTCAACTTTCAAATATTATTTTTCAACACAACTTCAAAAACTGTTTTTTCAAGTTTCAATCAAATCTATGTCCAAACACTAGCCAACTCGCTCAATTTAATTTAGACCATCAAAAGTGATAAGATCAATTTTGATACAAAAATTTGAGAGTTCACTAGTGTATCTTTCGTCAATAAAACTAAGATTAGGGGGTGGAGGGGGTCTTCATAGACTTCTTAATGGTCATTATTGTCCGTGCGAAGTTGGCTTTTAGCTGATACATAACACATTAGAACTTAGAATCATCACCCATCGCAAGCTGGATCAACAAATACTAGAGTCACATATAAGTTGAGTCAGGATATGAATTTTATAGGTTTTAAATTGTAGGATAATAATAATTGAATTCAAAATTTAATTTTATATATATTAATAAAAAAAATTAATGAAAATATAAAATCTGAACTAAAATTATTGAATTCGATTGAATTCGTAGATAATTTTGAAAATTACTAATTCGATCGAACTCGTAGATAATCTTGTAGCTCTGCCCCTAGCGTCACGAGCTAGACTGACTAATATTGATGTCATCACTTAGTCATCAGTCCGCGAGACGACGAGGCTCTTCTTCCAATATCATCTAACTGGGCTTAAGCTATATATGAAAAGATAAAGGAAAAGTGACACTGTATAACCGCTCTCAAAATAATAGTCGAAAATATGTATTTTTTGTATATTATTTGTATATGTTGTTTTATACTTCAATACCACACAAGAGAGGGGGGGGGGGGGGTGATTTGTGTTGTGTCCAATTTTTTTTGCTTAAACTTATTATGGAAGGGCCTGGTTCTTCTAGGTGTTTCTTATACTACTGTTGTGGAATAATAGATGCAGAAAATAAAGAACACAAGTACTTTTACGTGAAAAACACCCGGCTAAAAAGGTGAAAAAACCACGACCTACTACTCAGTAGGATTTTCTCCAACACTTCACTAAATCACTGAGCCAAAACAACATTTACAAAACTCTTTGTAAACCTAAGGATTACCTCTATTCCCGTTGTAGCACACAACCTCTAACTGTTGCGACAACTTCAAGTTAACTCTAACTTGAATACTCTGAGTACCTATTACAATTGCCTCTAGATAAAGCTAAAAGGTACAATATGAAGACACCTACTACAATTGAACTAGAATAAAATACAGACACTTGAAACTGATTCTTCTATCTGGTTCACGTAGCTTCAGGTTTGCACGCTTGAATCACACATGAACTGCTTGCAAAATTGCCTTGCTATTTTTCTCTCAATTCACGGTTAACTTCTACGTTTGTGCAACACCTGTAATGTGAGAATATCCTGCAATTTATAGAGTTAGTAGATGAAGAAATCACTAGAGTTCTAATGCTACCCTTCCTTGGTGAAAGAGTTCTAGTTGATTTCAACTTCTAACTCCTTCCCTATCTTGGATAATGTTCTCTTTGAGTAAGGAGTCCTTCTCCTTATCAATTATGCAACCTTTTCGATCAGGAGATATCAATTATACCAAGTTAAGCTTATCTCCTTCACGTGCATCCCACATGCTCGAATCTGCCCGTTTCTATGCACATAGGGGATGGACTTGGTTCATGCTTGAGTTCCTTTGTTAGTCTTCAAAACTAACCTTTACTTGGGCCAACACATTCCCCATTTTTGATGATGCCAAACTATGTGCTTTTCATAAGCTTAGGCCCTGTTTCAACTCAGCTCAACATCAACGCAATGTTAGAAACAGTTTTCCTTTTTATCACTTATCATCAAGGACCAGGTGCATTAGGTTATAAACATCACTGTTCAGAGTATAAAGCACAACTTCTTTTCCCTCTTTTGGCATCACCGAAAAGTTGCATAAAAATATGAGATAACCAGATTTTAAAGCTTACTCATGGCCACTGCGGCTACTTCAAATGCAAACATGGATTAATCATCATAGATCAAGCTAAGAATTTCAACCATCAAAGAGATATACAAAGCATAAGAAGAAATAAAAAAATAAAAACATGAGCAAAAGAAACAAAACGTCCCGAACTGGGTCACTGGTTGATCTACACTAGGCTAGGAGGCTTAAGGCTGGAAAGAACTAGGTGCTTGGTTTTTGACTTGGAGGAGTTTCAACATATCTTGAAGAATGTCATCATTCTTTTCTTTTTCTCTTGCCAGCTCAGTTCTGAGAGCATCTTTCTCAGTTTCCACCTCAACCAACCTCTTCTTCAGCCTTTCAATCTCAGCATCCTTAGCCCCACTTACTTGCACCAAGGCTCTGACCTTGCTATTCACTGGTACCTTTTGGATGAACTAGGTTCTTTAGGAGTGGCATTGACTTCATAATCGTAAGCAAGCAGAGTATTAACCCCAAAATGATCCTTGCTTGTACTAATCTCCCACTTCTTCATAGGTACCTTGAAATGTGCAAGCACAGTTGTGAGAATGAAACCATAGGCAATGGCATGAGTTTTGTTGCCATTGATAACCCTATCACTAGGTCCGCGAGGGTTTCCTGTTCAGATGGAACATGTTCATCTATATTATTCCCAAGTTGAACCAACCCCTCAGGAGCTTCGCCAGACCCACTTTCCCCTGTTTTGCTCACACTTTCTTCTGTTTAAGTAAATCCCTCTCCCCAAACAACCATTGCACCAGTTTCTTTTGTTAGACCAACAGGAGTGGGTGAAGAATTAGCCACTTTTGTACCCTTTCCCCTCACAGTACTCCTAGCACCCTTTCTTTGTCTTTTCCCTTTTTATTTTTACCACTAACTTCTCCGGATTCTGTAGTCTCAACACCTGCTATAGATCCAACCAGTACAAATATATTCTCCAAATTTGCAGCAACTTCAGAAATTATCTCAGGAGTAACTTTAGAATCAGAAGATACCTGTTCAGTTTCGGAAGACCTACTTTCTTCACCCTTAGTAGTAGACTTAAATGAATCTTCAGATTTCTAGGATTCTTCTTCCCTACCTGCTTTCAATTGCTTGTTTATTTTCTTGATCCGCCCTCCTTCAGCGACAATCTTACGAGCCATTTTGTACCAATTACTGATATGTCCTTAGGTCTTGGTACTAGATGCCAAACTCGACTCCTTTCAAATTGGTTGAGTTCATCTTGCATTACATTTACCCAATGTGCATCCTGCAAAGCCTCAGCAATATTTTTAGGTTGAATAAGAGATAAGAAAGCATCAAAAGCACAAAGATTCTTTAATAAAGATCTGGTTTTGATTCCAGAGGTTGGGTCAGTGATTATATTCTCAATGGTATGAGAACTTCGATACTTGTAAGATTTCACAACCAACTGGTTTCCCTTTGATGTTCTTTCAATGCTTTGTTGCTGCGGAACAGGTTCATGGACAGGTTCATCGAGGTTTGGGATTCAGTTTCTCTTTGTTCAATTCCCCCTGTCAGGTTGCCCTGAGTAGAAGAACCTGTTCCTTCTTCTGGTGCAGCTTCGGTCTGGGCTGTGATTTCATTTAAACTTCTCACCAGCTCAATTGCTTCATCTTCATGTTCCTGTCTCTCAGAAAGAATGTTGGTTTCATAAAAAAACTACATGTACACTTTCTTCACACATAGTTCTTTTGTTATAGATCTTATAAGCTTTACTATGTGAAGAATATCCCTAGAATACTCCCTCATCACTTCTGGGATCATACTTATCTAGGGAGTCTATGCCATTATTGTGCACAAAGCACTTGCATCCAAATGCCCTAAGATGGGATTTATTTGGCTCTCTCCCTTTAAGTAACTCATAGGGAGTCTTCTCAACAAGAGGTTTAGTCATGCACCTTTTTATTATGTAACATGCAGTGTTCACAGCTTCTGCCCAGAAACTATGAGGCAGTTTACTAGAAAGAAGCATAGTCCTAGCCATTTCTTCCAATGTCCTATTCTTTCTTTCATCTACACCATTTTGTTGTGGAGTCCTAGGTGCAGAAAAGTTATGATCTATGCCATGCACATCACAAAATTCAGCAAATCTAGCATTTTCAAATTCAGTACCATGATCAGACCTAATTGATGCAAGTTGATTACGTAGTTATTTTTTGAGTTTTTTCTAACAAAGGAAGTAAATATGTCGAATGCTTCATTTTTAGATGTTAGAAACAGTGTTCAAGTAAACCTAGAGTAATCATCAACAAACACCATAACATATCTCTTACCACCTCTACTCAGAGATCTCATTGGTCCACAAAGATACATATGGACCAGTTCCATCGTTCTGGTGGTACTTACCATTTTCTTGCTTTTGAAAGAGGATCTTACCCGCTTCCCCCTTGCACAAGCCTCACAAACGTTGTCTTCTTTGAACTTAATGTTAGGCAGTCCTATCACCAAGTCTTTGGAGACTAGTTTGTTGAGTTGACTTAGACTGGCATGTCCAAGTCTTTTGTGCCAAAGGAGGGGATCATTATCCAACACACTTAAGCAAGTGAGTTCATTTTCTGAAAGTGTGGACAGATCTACAATGTAAATATTGTTTACTCTTTTTCCCTGCAAAACAATCTTGTCAGTGGTAAGATTTATTACAAAACATTTGGTAGAGGTGAATTCTACCAAGTTACCTCTATCACACAATTGTAATACACTGTTTAGGCTGTATTTTAGGTCATCTACCAAGTAGACATTCTTAATAGAGTGAGAATCAGTCTTACCTACCTTTCCAACCCCAATGATCTTACCTTTCTTCCTATTTTCAAAGGAGACATTACCTCTTTTTAGGTCCTCAAGTGAAAGGAACTGGTTCTTGCTACCTATCATATGCTTTGAGCAGCCACTATCCTTGTACCATATTTGGCTGCTCCCCTTCACTTGGACCCGCAAAAGAAAATCAGGGGTTAGTCTTAGGAACCCAAACTAGTTTGGGTCCCTTTCTATAGGCAAAAGGGTGAATCAAATTCTTTTTGGCCCATCCTGGAAGCCTACTTTTCCCTTGAACAAATATTTTATTCTTTTGGCTAGCCTTTTCTTTTGCATTACATTCACTTTTGTAGTGACCAGTCTTACCACAGTGTGTTCAGATTCTGTTCTCAGGAAGTGTGAGGTACTTGCTTTTAGGATCCCACTTAGGTGCAGGGGTCCCGCAGCCAAGTCCTCTCTTATTGCTACTATGGTGTTCATGTAGCCATGAAAGTGCATCAGATGACCTATTCCATTTACAGGTTCTGTCTAGATCGTGATTAACCTTGCTTAGATCCTCCTTAAGGATTCTTATCTGCTCATCTCTTTTGTACAACTCATTTTTCATTTTTCCTAGGTTTTCTTCTAATGTGAGTTGTGTGTGATCAGCTTTCTGTTTACATGTTCCTAATTTCAGTTTTAGATTTTCAGATCATAGCTCTAGGACAGTGGTGTCAAGTTCATGAATCTGGTTCTTTAACTCAACATTTTTACTATTACTTTTACTAGCCCTAAGTTCCAGATTTTTACACTTAGCTTTCAAAATTACACACTCCTTAGATAGTTGTTCCTTTTTATTATTTAGATCCTCATAATCATCAATGAAATCGAGGAGTAACTCAGATAGCCTTTCTTTAGACAAAAAATAAATCTTGTCTTTGAGATAAATTATACTTACCTCAGATTCCTTATCGGATTCTCCAATTGCCATAAGTGTTTGTTCATCTCCATCTTCTTCCTCTGAGTCCTCATCTGAGCTTTCTCCCTAGCAACAGCCTTTGTTGATCCTTTGTTCTTCTTGGGTTGAACCTGTTCCTTCTTCCTGTTTCTTCATTCAGCTCTTTCCTTCTTCCATTCAATTTCCCATTGAGGGCAGTTTTTGATGTGGTGATCAGCCTTCCCACACTTGTAACACCCCTCATTGGTTTGTTTTTCAGGAACCCTTGGTTTGTTGTAGCTTCCACTTCTTGAAGGACCCTTTCCTCTCATTAGGTACTTCTTGAAGTCCTTTGTGATCATGGTCATTTCATCCTCCTCTAGATCAGCACCTTTAGTGATTCTGAGTGCCAGGCTCCTTTCCTTCTTGGGTGCATCCATCTTCATGGTTTGCCTTCTAAGTTCATAGCTAGTGAGATTTCCAATTAGCTCATCCAACTTAAGAGTGGCAATGTTCTTTGATTCTTGAATAGCAGTGATTTTGCTTTCCCAAGAGACTGGCAGAACCCTTGTCAAAATCTTCTCAACTTTGTCTTCTTCAAGAATAACCCTTCCAAGAGACTTAAGTTCATTTGTCAGTATGGTGAACCTTGTATATATCTCCTGGATGGTTTCCCCTTCCTTCATGGTGAAATTCTCATATTGAGAATACAGCAGTGTTCCTCTAGACCTCTTCACTTGAGGTGTTCCTTTATGAGCCTCTTACAAAGTGTCCCAGATTTCCTTAGCAGTGGTACAACTTTGAATTCTACTTTACTCGCCTGAACCAAGTCCACACACAAGCCATTAATTGGCCTTAGCATTCTTCTCCCATTTCCTCAAGTCCTCAACATTGCAGTCAGCTCTTGTTTTTGGCACATCTACTCCTTTAGCATTCTTCTTCATAGTATCTAGGAGACCATCAGTGACAATGTCCCATAGCTGATAGTCTTCCCCGATAATGTGGTCTCTCATCCTGTTTTTCCACCAAGAGTAGTACTGGCAATTAAAGAGTGGAGGCCTATCAGTGGATTGCCCTTCCCAGTTTCCAGGCAGTGCGCTCATCTTGACCTGTTCCTAAGGTGTTAGCCTCTTCAAGGATAACCTGTTCTGATACCAATTGTTGTTTATACTTCAATACCACACAAGAGGGGGGGGGGGAGGTGATTTGTGTGGTGTCCAATTTTTTTTGCTTAAATTGATTATGGAAGGACCTGGTTCTTCTATGTGTTCCTTATACTACTATTGCGGAATAATAGGTTGCAGAAAATAAAGAACACAAGTACTTTTACGTGGAAAACATCCAGCTCAAAAGGTGAAAAAACCACGACCTACTCAGTAGGATTTTCTCCAACACTTCACTAAATCACTGAGCCAAAGCAGCATTTACAAAACTCTTTGTAAACCTAAGGATTACCTCTAATCCCGTTGTAGCACACAGCCTCCAACTGTTGCGACAACTTCAAGTTAACTCTAACTTGAATACTCTGAGTACCTATTACAATTGCCTCTAGATAAAGCTGAAAGGTACAATATAAAAACACCTACTACAATTGAACTAGAATAAAAGACAGACACTTGGAACTGGTTCTTCTATCTGGTTCACGTAGCTTCAGGTTTGCACACATGAATCACACACGAACTGCTTGCAAAATTGCCTTGCTATTTTGCTCTCAATTCACGTGTAGCTTCTGCATTTGTGCAACACCTGTAATGTGAGAACATCCTGCAATTTATAGAGTTAGTAGATGAAGAAATAAATAGAGTTCTAATGCTACTCTTCCTTGGTGAAAGAGTTCTAGTTGATTTCAACTTCTAACTCCTTCCATATCTTGGATAGTGTTCTCTTTGATTAAGGAGTCCTTCTCCTTATCAATTATGCAACCTTTTCGATCAGGAGATATCAATTATACCAAGTTAAGCTTATCTCTTTCACGTGCATCCCACATGCTCGAATCTGGCCTATGCACATAGGGGATGGACCTGGAGGGATGGGCCTGGTTCATGCCTGAGTTCCTTTGTCAGTCTTCAAAACTAACCTTTACTTGGGCCAACAATATATTTATACATTCTACATTCTATATGTTATATACAAAAATTTTACAAATTTTATGTACTTTTTTGGCTACCAAATATAAATAGTTTCTGGCGCGGTGTAAAATGATAAAAGCCCAAAGATAAAAGGAATTGATGAGGAAATCATCTCCACACTTTGGGTATAAGAATAAATCTCAACGGATAGATGATATTTTATTCATCTCTATTTAATGACAAGCTAAACT
Organism: Nicotiana attenuata; assembly: GCF_001879085.1. Taxonomy (NCBI): domain Eukaryota; kingdom Viridiplantae; phylum Streptophyta; class Magnoliopsida; order Solanales; family Solanaceae; genus Nicotiana; species Nicotiana attenuata. Next base: position 550,014 of record NW_017670435.1, read on the forward strand.
CCAAATAAATCCATCAAATATTGAGCCAAGAATTCAATTTAGGCAAGACTTCAATGTCTAAAATCTTCAGATGAATTAAATCGAATGAAGTAAAATCAAATCCAAATGTACTAAATTGGGTTAAGAGTCTTAATTAGATGAAATGTCCTGTATTTAGACAATATTGTTAATTATATATGGTCCTCCTAATTTAGTCAGAAAACACAATGAAAGTAAAATAAAATATTTAGAAAAGAACTAAGAATAATTAAAAGAGCTAAGGAAAAGAACTAAGAATAATTAAAAGAGCTAAGGAAATTTCTCTAGAGTAATTAATTGTCTTATAATTCCACAATTCTCAGAAACTCAGTATCACTTGTCCTAAAGCAATGAAAGAATTAATTTTTACGACCTCGTATTCCAACTTTGGAAATAAGGGATAATCTCATATGGAAATATTTATATTTCAGTGACCAAAAACAATTTAGTATCTTAAGATACAAATTTAAATTCATAAAGTAGAAAATATTTTAAAGTCAAAAGTTCTATTTAGGAAAAACTAGATGAGTCAAACAATGAAATAAAATAAATATCAAGATAATCAGATCTAGATTCTAATCCTGACAAGAACTAAATTTTAATTTGACCCAGCCATAACAGAAAAAGAAAAAACTTCACTTTCCCCCTACTTGTATACTAAGTATTATTTATGTAACCGTATATTTTTAAAAGGCTAAGCCAAACAATAAACAGCAGTCAACAAAAGAGAAATCAAAGTTCAGTGCCTATAAATATCATCTCTTGCCAAAGCTTTTCATCAAAACATAGTATAACTCAACTAATTATCCCTAGAATGCTAATCATGAAATTTCTTTCTTTCCTCTTCATTTGCATGGTGGTGGCGGCACCACCGGCTAAGGCGGAGCTAACATGCGACACGGTGTACAGCAACCTGCAACCATGCCTTACTTATGTGTTGTTTGGTTTTAGTCTGCCATCTGATTGCTGCGATGTGGTTAAATCCCTCATCTCTACCGCAACAACCACCGCGGACCGCCAGAGCGCGTGTTCGTGTGTGAAGAGTCTTGCCTCTCGTGCTACCGGAGATGAACTCAGTCGTGCCGCTGGTATTCCTGGAAAATGTGGTGCCAATGTTCCTTTTGATATTAGTCCAAATGTTGACTGCTCAAAAGTGAACTGAATTGTAGAGATTGATGAATAGAAAATAATGACTTACTTAGTTGTTGCTCTTTCTATATATAGCATATCAACTACATAAAGATAAAAATAATGTTTTGGTTTTTTATGATTTTTATCTAAAGTAAGGTGCTTTGTCACCTCAAATTAATTATGTTATATGTGTTTTAATTCCTAAAGTTCTATCAATGAGAATCATTACATTTTTAATCACCATATAATTAAATAAATAATTTTAAGTTCGAACTTTAGGAATACTTCATGTAGGGAAATGAAACTGGAAAATAACGAAATAATACTGCAATAATATTATTTGTAAGCAGATACACGAATTGGCTTGAGTCGTGTTGGGCATTGTCCTAAGAAACTATTTCAACAATGTGAAATGATTTAAACAAGCTCATCTCTATTTACATAGATGATACAGGAATCAACAAAATTAAATAATAAATCCAGCAAGTTGGAAGAGAAAGATCAACTAATATCTTATGCCAATTAAAATATTATAGAAGAAGAAATTAGAAGGAGAAGGACGGGTAAGAGGGAAAGAAGATAGATGAATTTCATCTTGGCGTTGGATGATTGAAGAATGATGGCCTAATTATGGTTATATATAGGGCTAAGGAAAGCTTCTGCACAAGACAAATATTTATTTGTCAAAATTCCTTCATGCAAGATGACAACATATCCCATGCAAAATAACACTTGGAATAGCATTAGGAGATCAAGCCACATGCCATTTATGTAGCCACTTGTCCACAAAAATTTTGAAATACTACCACACTTCAACTCTCCTAAAAGATCTTCTACAAAAAAAATGGCATCCTTTGACCGTCAATTTATACACCACAAAAGTTTCTCTCTTTTTACTATGAATAAATGGTTGTCTTGC
>NW_017670435.1:552101-605519 GCF_001879085.1 Nicotiana attenuata
CTCCCACTCCTACCCTCTTCTCCTCCCAGCCACAACCCCCCCCCCCCAATAAAAAAAAAGAAAAGAAAGAAGAAAAGAAGTAGGGAGAAGCTTGCGATGGTCCCTAAATGTTGGTTGAGTTGTTGACGTGTTGAAGAAAAACTTGTAGAGGGTGTTTGGCTAAGCTTATAAGCTGGTCAAACTGGCTTATAAGCATTTTTTGGCTTATCTACGTGTTTGGTAAAATTAAAAGTGCTTATAAGTTAAGTGCTTATAAGCCAAAAAATAAGCCAAAAGCCATAAGTTGGTTTCACCCAACTTATCAAATTTCAGCTTATAAGCACTTTAAGTTTGACCAAAAGATTTACTATTCTATCCCTAAAATGCTTCTTTTTAAAACAAAACTATTCGTATACCAAGTTCTTCAGCTGCATATTATTAATTTCAGCACTGTTATCCAAACACGTAACTGCTTATTTTTTAAATCAGTTTCAGTAGTTAAAAATGCTTATCAGCACCTAATGCTTATCAGCTACTCTAAATCAGCTAAGTCAAACGGGCTCGTAGTACATCCCACGGCTTTTCAATATAAGCCCAACTCTTCTAGTTTTGGTATATTGATTTACTCGGCATCTACAATTCTATACTTGTGATATGTTGCTACTTAAATTGATTGCGTAAATTGACCCAAACAATATTTTGTCTATAAAAAAAAGGCTTGTGATCATGTGGTGACATCAAGGATGGAATTAACGTGATTAAACTTTGCTAAATGAGTATTTAAACGTTTCCCAATAAAGTGTCACGTATGCCTAAGGTTATTACACTGTATCATCATAGTTACTAATGTCCTAATAATGAACTAACGTAATATCGGGCCATTTTTTGCAGTCCAGCTAACCAATATGATGACTTATCAAGTACATTTATAGCAAGGATCGACAAAGCCTAATTGTTCATGAGTGTTGTGGAAAACTTACACTCTTTTCAAAGCTTAAGCCAAAAGAAAAAAAATACTTTGATCTCAAATAAGTAACCTCTTTTTACCCTAATTAGTTCTTGTACATTTACAATTCAAATTAATTGAATTGATAATTTAAAATTAATAATGCGTAATAAGACGTGTATCAGCCCTAGTTCAGATGTACCTCAAGACACAAGAAATAATACTTGTGTCAAATGTTTTCCTAGATGTTGAATTGTTAACGTTGAATTACTATGAATAGAATTATTGGTTGAGATATTCTTAATTGCTTATGGATCAAAATTGATTAGTTGATAAACGTGTTGGCAAATGCCTAACACTTTAAAATAGAAATATATATAAAACGACGTGACCTTTTGTTTTTCTTTTAAAAAATAAAGTTCTCTTTGAACATAGTGACTTGTTTTACTTTTCTTTTTCTCTATTTTTTTTTTTTTACAAATAAGACAAGACCTAACATCTCGACTAGTTATCTTGTAGAAGAACTAATGGAGAGCAAACCATAAGAGTATGAAATATTGAACATAGATTCAAAAAAATGGGAGTCATAGCATTTGACGTTTAAACTTTCTATTTTAAATATTTATCCTTTTCTTAGGGGTCGTTTTATATATATTTCTATTTTAAATATTTCTATTTCTTAGGATCGTTTGGTAGGATGCATTAGATAAAATAATGCATGCATTAGCTTTGTGTATTAATAATACCTTGTTTGGTAGATATTTTGAACCTATGCATTAGTTATGCAAGCACTAGTTATACATCCTATTTGGTATTATCCTATGCATAACTAATGCATAGAAAACCATGTTATTAGCAATGCAATGGGTTTTAATGCATGCATGTATTGGGTTTGTTATTAGTAAATAATAACAAAAGAGGTGTGAATGGAAAATGGTGTGAAAAGAAATGGAGGGAAGTGAAATTTTGAATGAGTTCATTTCACTTATGCACTTTGTCCCTCATTGGTAGAAGGAAAGAAAATCTTTGTGTATATAAAGAGAAGCTCATCTTTTAGCTCTTAAAGAGCTAAGAAGAAGGCAAGCCTCGCGCCGTCGTCGCTCGCTCGGCTCGGCTTCGGCTTCGGCGCAATATTTTGAACAGCCATGGCTGTTCTGGATTCTTCTTCTGCACAAAATATTCCAGTGTGTTTTACGACCATCGAGTGGTTCGCCGATCACCAAAGTTTTAGGTACCGATATACTGGTGAGTTAAATCGTTCTATCCTGGGAGGATATATTCCAGAACCTCGGGTACTTGAGGGGAATAATTTCCTTAAGGACACACTGTGTATTCAGTGGGCTCGATTTGTTCCTACAACGTTTTCAAAATTTATTTTGAAGAAGTTTACTTTTTTTGAAATTTAATTTCTATTAACTTTCTATTTTTGTTTTCAGAAAGATTATTATTTAATTTATTTTCAGCAATAAAGATATACAAACAATCTTAAGGAAATTATTATACGACATAGAAAAGTTGAGAAGCAAACAGAAATTAAAATAATACGTATCTGTTTTTTTGGCTAATTGGTTTTTTGATTGACTATTGCAATTCATGCAACCAAAAGGCATTGATACGTGTGAAACGGTGTAATTGTTGTATCACACTGTAGAAAATCCAAGCATATCACACAACTTATGCGCAAATCTCCTCTGTTACTTCTCTATCTCCATAAAGTCTTATTACGTTTGCAATGACTACAAAGCGCCGCACTTGACTGAATCTTCAACGGATGCTGAAGAAATTAGATGATAATCTCAAGTACTTGAAGCCAAGCTTATGGAACTTAACACGTGATGGCAGAAAATTAGGCGGGAACATGGAGTTTCCATAACACGGCAGTAACCACGTTGAACGTTTCCCGTGCAACTACTTCTCAAATGTTTCTCCATAACTTTAGTTTTCAACAAAGAAGAAGATCATTATAGTTGGGTCTTCTCCTCTGTGTGATTATTTACTTTAGAGTTGAAGAGAAAATGAAGAGAAATCAGAAAATAATAAATAGTGAAAAAAAATGCACCATTCTCTCCTCGAGTCATTGGTGTATAATGAGGAAAAGTGGACAGAAAACATTTTACTTCATGTTTCTTTGAATCGATGCCTAAATTGTTTCTTTGGAAACAATTATTTTGTTTCATACTGGTAAATATCGGTTCATATGATGGAGGAATTGGTAAATTGGTTATGAAAACCTAAGAGTCCTTTGGACAAGTTCTCATTCAAGAAGTAGGACTTGAATCTTACACTAATACATGAAAATATTCTTGAGATCATGAATATAATATGTAGAATTATACATATACTTGTTTGATTAGAGAAAGAGATCAAACTGTTTAAAGTGTTATAATGGTTTAGTTGGAATACCATTTGGAAAGGAAATTAAAATTCTCGTGATTTTCTACATCCGTAATAGAGACTAAAATCTTCGTGATTTTCTACTCCTGCTTTGAAATCAAAATCTACATGATACTTGTTCGTTGAGATTAAAGTCTTCGTGACTTTCTACTCATTTGTCGGACATTAAAGTCTAATTGACTTTATACTCGCTTTGGATATTAAAATCTTAGTGATTTTCTACTCTAATTTATTATTCGGTTTGAAGATTGAAAACTTCATCGTTTATTAAATTTGATTGTGTCACATATTACTCGGTTTGAAGATTAAAAACTTCACCGTTTATTAGATCCGATATCAGGTATTACTCGGTTAGAAGATTAAAAACTTCACCGTTTATTAATTCTGATTGTGTCAGATTGGTTTGAAGATTAAAAACTTCACCATTTATTCTGGCTCTGTTATGACACAAACAACAGTTCATGTGGTTGGCTCTACAAAGCAATAGAAACGGCGTTTGCAGAAATATGTTCGGAATATGGAATTATCCATCAAACTATTGCACCTTATACACCTCAATCCAACGGAATTGCGGGAAGGAAAAATCGGACGTTAAAAGAAATGATGAATTCTTTATTACTAAGTTCCGGATTACCGCAGAGTTTGTGGGGGGAAGCTATCCTTACAGCTAACCGAATACTCAACAGAGTACCCCACAACAAAACGCAATCTATTCCATATGAAAAATGGAAAAGAAGAAAACCCAACTTGAAATATTTTAAAGTGTGGGGGTGTCTAGCAAAGGTACAAGTTCCTTTACCTAAAAGGGTTAAAATCGGACCAAAAACAGTAGATTGCATTTTCATTGGATATGCTACAAATAGTAAAGCATGTCGGTTTTTGGTTCATAAATCCGATAATCCCGAGATTCATGTTAATATGGTAATGGAATCAGATAATGTTGAATTCTTTGAAAGCATCTATCCGTATAAAACTGAACGCGAGTCGTTAAGTGAAAGACCTAAACGACCTCGGGAAGAACCAAAGGAAAATACTCCAAGTATAGAAGATCCAAGGCGTAGCAAACGTCAAAGAACATCTACTTCCTTTGGACCAGATTTTGTGACATTCTTGCTTGAAAATGAGCCTCAAACTTTTAAAGTAGCCATGTTGTCTTCTGATTCAGCATTTTGGAAAGAGGCAGTCAATAGTGAGATTCAAGCAATTTTGGATAACCATACATGGGAATTGGTTGATCTTCCTCCAGGAAATAAGCCTTTAGGTTCGAAATGGATCTTTAAACGGAAAATTAAAGCTGATGGCACTATTGACAAATATAAGGCAAGACTTGTTGTCAAAGGTTATAGACAAAAGGAAGGCCTTGATTACTTTGACACTTACTCGCCAGTAACAAGGATAACATCTATTAGGGTGTTAGTGGCACTAGCGGCAGTGTATGGTCTTGAAATCCATCAAATGGATGTTAAAACAGCTTTCCTAAATAGAGAATTGGAGGAAGAGATTTACATGGAACTGTTGGACTTTAAGCCATTGGGCTTTAAAGTAGAAGAAGTGTGAATTGGAAATGGAGGAAAATAAAATGGAGGGAAATTGAAAATTTGAAGAAGTGAACTTTTGTCTTGCACTTTGTCCCTCATTGGTGAGGGACAACCACATTTGTGTGCTTATATATAGAATCACTTCTTAAAGCTCTTAAAAGGAGTTNTCCAGAGGACTCCTCAAGATCTAGCTTTGTCTCAATCACATTACGTGAAAATGGTACTTGAAAAATTCAAACACTTGGAATTTAGAAGTGCAAGAACTCCAATTGACTTAAATCATCATCTCATAAAGAATAAAGGTGAAAGTACGTCTTAATTGGAGTATGATCGTGTGTTGGGAAGCTTAATGTACATCATGAACTGTACTCGACCTGATATAGCTTGTGCGATAAGTAAACTTAGTCGATTCACAAGTAATCCCAACAAACATCACGGGGTAGCAATGAAACGAGTTCTGGGATATTTGGAATATACCCAAGACTACGCTTTACACTACAATAAATATCCTGCGGTTATCGAAGGATATAGTGATGCTAATTGGATAACCGGCTCATCAGAAACAAAGTCCACAAGTGGATATGTTCTTACTGTTGGTGGAGGAGCAGTATCTTAGAAGTCTTCCAAACAAACGTGCATTGCTCGCTCTACAATGGAATCAGAGTTTATAGCTTTGGATAAAGCCGGTGAAGAAGCTGAATGGCTTCGAAATTTCTTAGAAGACATTCCGTTCTGGCCAAAACCTTTGGCTCCTATTTGCATACATTGCGATAGTGAGGCTGCAATAGGACGGGCAGGAAGCGTTATGTATAACGGAAAGTCTCGTCATATACGACGAAGACATAACACCGTTAGACAACTACTTTCTAGTGGAATTATCACTATTGATTATGTAAGATCAAAGGATAATGTGGCGGATCCGCTTACAAAAGGCTTAACTAGAGAGGGAGTTGAGAAATCATCTAAGGAATGGGACTATGGCCGAGGACAAGTCAACATGGCGGTAACTCTACCTAGAATTTTGGATGTTCCGAGATCTAGGTTCAAGGAGCTCAAACAAAGTTGTGATTGACCGGTTCAACATTGTCAAAATAAAATCTTTGGTCCATTCTCGTGATGAAGACAATGTTCAGTAACAAGGATAGAACTTTACACGTTCTTTAATGATTACCTAAGTTTGATGAGGTATTTATCAAATAGTGTCAATCTAAAGGATTACACGTTTAGGAATCACCTATGTAAGTGTGAAGTGGAAGCCGCTTCAATGAGAATTTTGTAAGGCCAATTCTCTACGCACTTATGAAACCGGGCGGTGTTCATGGCTAAAACGAACACAACAATGAGAACCAAAAGACGGTTAAGGGTTGGTTGTGTGACATATGGTTGTCTAGGTATGCACTAAAGTTCGACGGTTCAAATATATCAAATCTACCGATTGACCGAGTATATCCGACATATGTTCACTACGGAAAGTTCAAAGGGAAACCTACTTATCCAGATGCAATTAATCCTTACTTGCAAAATCACATAGCTTTCATCTATGATCTTTCTTGATACAGCCATTCCCATTCATATGGGGGATTGTTGGACTTTAAGCCATTGGGCTTTAAAGTAGAAGAAGTGTGAATTGGAAATGGAGGGAAATTGAAAATTTGAAGAAGTGAACTTTTGTCTTGCACTTTGTCCCTCATTGGTGAGGGACAACCACATTTGTGTGCTTATATATAGAATCACTTCTTAAATCTCTTAAAAGGAGTTGAAGAGAATGAACCCTCGCACCGTCGTCGTCGCTCGCTCGGCTCGGCTTCGGCTTCGGCTTCGGCTTTGGATTTGGATTTGTCAAATGATCGATCGATAAGATTATTTTTGGACAAAATTTATTTAATTATTTAATAATTAATTAAATGCCAAATCACTGCTGAAAATATGCCAGAACCCTGCTGAAGGTTCAGAGGGCCTCTCTGAAAGCGGTTCTGCCGCGACCGCGGTAGAACCGCGGCAGGCTGATTCAGAGAGCCTCTCTGACCGCGGTTCTGCCGCGACTGCGGCAGGCAGCGTATTCTTCTGAAAAGGCACCTTTTCCAGACACTTCTTCTGATAATTGCCTATAAATTCCGAGGCAAGGCTCCATTTTCTACACACGAAAAACACTCCAGAACTTCTTTCTTTCTGAATATACTGCATCCTAATTCGCAGTCTCTCTCTCTCAAATTCGTAAGTGTGATTTTGCTCCGTTCTTTGAGTTCGTTGGTATCCTGCAGTTTGTATTTCCACTGTTGCAGGAAGGTTTATTCCGTTTTATCCTGGGAGGATTTAATCCATTACCTTGGCAACGTGTGAGGGGGTTAAAATTCCTTAAGGACACACAAGAAAATTGTGGACTCGGAATATTTCTTAAACTCTTCTGTTTTCCAGTTTCTTTTATTTTTCTAACAGTTTTTCCTGATTGTTGGTTTAACACAGTAAACCTGAGGGTTTTGTGGTTCCTGGTAAAGAAAAGAAAGTGTGCAAACTTGTTAAGTCGCTTTATGGACTTAAACAAGCACCCAAACAATGGCATGTAAAATTTGACCAAACAATGTTGGCAAATGGATTTAAAATCAACGAGTGTGACAAATTGTTTACATTAAAAATACTCTAGGTCATGAAGTCATTGTTTGTTTATATGTTGATGACATGTTGATAATAAGCAAAAGTATGGCAGATATAAATGCTACAAAGCGCATGTTGGCTAGCAAATTCGACGTGAAAGACTTAGGAGTTGCTGATGTGATCTTAGGAATCAGAATTCGAAAGACTCCACAAGGTCTAGCATTATCACAGTCTCACTACATTGAAAAGGTACTTGACAAGTTCAAGTATTTGGATTTCAAAATTGCCAAGACTCCAATTGACGTGAGTTATGCACTTCAAAAGAATGAAGGTGAAAGTGACTCACAACTGGACTATGCAAGAGTATTGGGAAGTTTGATGTATATCATGAATTGTACGCGACCAGATATAGCATGTGCTATTAGAAAACTGAGTCGGTTTATAAGTAATTCCAATCAAATACATTGGATGGCAATGAAACGCGTTTTGGGGTATCTGAAACATACCCAAAAATTATGCTTTGCATTATAACAAATGTCCTTCCGTGATCGAGGGATATAGTGATGCAAATTGGATCACCGGATCATCTGAAGTTAAATCCACGAGTGGATATGTTTTCACAATTGGGGGTGGAGCAGTGTCTTGGAAATCATCCAAACAAACGTGCATCGCCCGTTCTACAATGGAATCTGAATTCATATCTTTAGATAAGGCCGGTGAAGAAGCTGAATGGCTCCGGAATTTCTTGGAAGATATTCCATTTTGGCCCAAATCTTTGGCACCTATATGTATACATTGTGATAGTCAAGCGGCAATAGGTAGGGCAGGGAGCGTTATGTATAACGGGAAATCTCGTCATATTCGACGGAGACACAATACTGTTAGACAACTACTCTCTAGTGGTGTTATCACAATTGACTATATAAAGTCAAGAGATAATGTGTCGGATCCACTTACAAAAGGCCTATCTAGAGAGGCGGTTGAAAGATCATCAAAGGGAATGGTGTTAAAGGCCTAGGACAAGTCATCATGGCGGTAACTCTACCTAGCAGACTGGAGATCCCAAGAGCTAGGTTCAAAGAGATCAAACAAAGTTATGAATGACGGTTCAACATTGTCAACTAACTCAACCCACTCTAGTGATGAAGACAATGTTCAAAAACGAGGTAAAGCATTAAGGCTTTTTTATAAGTCAATAAAGCTTAAAGCTTTTTAATGATTTGCTAAGTCTGGCAGGATATGACCAGATAGTGTGTCTTTAGGATTACACGTTTAGGAATCACCTATGTGAGTGTGAAGTGTAAGCCGCTTCAAGGAGAATGAAAGTAAAGTCCCATTCTCTAAGCACTCATGAAACCAGGCGGTGTTCATGGCTGAAAAGAACACAACTGTGAGAACCATAGATGGTTAAGGATTGATTGTGTGACTTATGTTGTCTAGGTATACAACAAAGCTCGACGGTTCAAAGATATCAAATCTACCGATTGACCGAGTATATCCGATATAAGTTCACTACGGAAAGTTCAAAAGGAAACCTACTTATCCAGATGCAATCAATTCTTGCTTGTAAAACACACACACGTCCGTGCATTCCTTTGAGTTTATAGCCATTCCCCATTCATGTGGGGGATTGTTGGGTTTGTTATTAATAAATAATAACAAAAGAGGTGTGAATGAAAAATGGTGGGAAAAGAAATGGAGGGAAGTGAAATTTTAAATGAGTTCATTTCACTTATGCACTTTGTCCCTCATTGGTAGAAGGAAAGAAAATCTTTGTGTATATAAAGAGAAGCTTATCTTTTAGCTCTTAAAGAGCTAAGAAGAAGGCAAGCCTCGCGCCGTCGCCGTCGCTCGCTCGCTCGCTCGGCTCGGCTTTGGCTTTGGCTTCGGCTTCGGCTTCGGATTCGGATTCGGATTTGGATTTGTCAAAGATTGATTGATTAATCTTTTTGGACAAAATTCTTTTCAAATATTTAATTAATTAATTAAAAAAATTCAATCCTAAATAACCCATGACCCGCGACCCGGTTCGGTCCGGCCCGTTTTTCTTTCCCGGATTATTTTAAATCCGTTTTATATTTCCCACAATATTTTGAACAACCATGGCTGTTCTGGAACAGTGTCACACCTGTTCCAACAGCTATGGCTGTTCTGAAAGGTTGCAAACCTCTTCAGAAACAACACCAAGTTGGCTATAAATATACCTTCAAATCCCAGAATATTTACTTACGAAATTTTCTGAATCTTCTTCTTCTTCTGCACAAAATATTCCAGTGTGTTTTACGACCAACGAGTGGTTCGCCGATCACCAGAGTTTTAGGTACCGATATACTGGTGAGTTAAATCGTTCTATCCTGGGAGGATATATTCCAGAACCTCGGGTACTTGAGGGGAATAATTTCCTTAAGGACACACTGTGTATTCAGTGGGCTCGATTTATTCCTACAGCGTTTTCAAAATTTATTTTGAAGAAGTTTACTGTTTTTCGGAATTTAATTTCTATTAACTTTCTGTTTTTGTTTTCAGAAAGATTATTATTTAATTTATTTTCAGCAATACAGATATATAACAGCATTAGCTTAGTTAAAGATAAAATTGTCCTTCAAAAATTATGCTTGATTAAAATATGCTAGTTATTATATTAATGCAAGTTTAAAATAATCCAAATAGTGAGAAATAAAATTATATCTCTAGTAAATAAATAAATACTTAGCATACATAATTTTTTTTATAAATAAATATTTAGTTCTATATTACAATATAAGTACACAAATCAAATAATTTTTTTATACTTTTTCATATAAAAATATTTTTCAACATATGTTTCTTTTAAAAAGTTAGAGTGATGGACTGGTTACGAGGACATTTTTGTAAACAAGCAATTCTTTTAGAAATTGTGCAATGCTTTAATACATCAAACCAAACAATGGATAAAAAATATGTCAACATAACTAATGCAAGCATAACTAATACCAGCATTGCTAATACACCATATTCAGCATTATTCTTATGCACCCTACCAAACGACCCCTAAAGTTTAAACGTCAAATGCTATGACTCCCATTTATTTGAATCTATGTTCAATTTTTCATACTCTTATGGTTTGCTCTCCATTAGTTCTTCTACAAGATAACTAGTCGTGATGTTAGGTCTTGTCTTATTTGTAAAAAAAAAAAAAAATAGAGAAAAAGTAAAGTAAAAACAAAAGGTCACGTCGTTTTATATATATTTCTATTTTAAATATTTATTCTTTTCTCAAATTTTATAAATTTTAACAAGTAAAAGAGTATAATTTTTGTGAGACGAAAAAGAGATATAGTCCACAATATTTATGCTGAGTTTAATTTCTATATTAATTGTTTATAAGACAATTATAGATTTGAATGAAAAGTATAATTTTAGTGTATTGACAATATAGAGGTATTGAGCTTAAGTTCTACTATTATATACGGTTTATAATTATTCATAATTATATTAATTAAAAAATATTCATTTATTTTAAAATGATTAATAATAATAAAATTCACACTATCATAGGTATGAGTAACTTGTATCATACGTAGTTATATTTTCTACCTGTCAAGTAGTCAACCAAATCACCGCCTTGCTTAAGTTCGGTCCCCACCTTAAAAAACAACGCCTCAGAAATCCCCAATCTTTTCTCCTAAAACAGATCCCAAACCAATTGCATTCTATCCATCCCTAAATCTCTCTGTTTCCTCGCACACCCTACAATTTCCTCTTTTTCCCGCCCGTTAAAACCCTAAAAGAAACCCCTTTAATTTAAATAAAAACCCTAGATTCATCGAAATTGCACCACAGATCCCTAATTTTATAACAAATTTCTACATTGATTTATTTCCGTACAGTTATGGTTGAGAATCAAAATGGAAGACAGTAAATTGATGTTTGATAATTGCAGAGAAAATGAGAGCTCCAGTAATAGCAAGCCGCCGAATCCTCTTGCTGGAGGAGGGCACCGTTTAGTGGCGTCTGCCACCAAGAGGTCCCTTGTTCGACACCCCTCTTTGGTAAATTGTCTACTTTAGCCTTAGCATTTATTGGATTTTTTTAGTTTTTTTTTTTTAATTTATTGTAGTTGCAAAGTATTACTCTTTTACTAGTTGGGATAAAGGCCTAGTTGTGTCGGTGCACTTTCCTTAGATCCGGTGTTAGAAAAACTTAATTTCTTTAGTATTAGAATGAATTGGGTCTGAATAGAGCCCTTGGTCCAGGGGAGAATTTATACTAGGGGTTTCAAAAAAATACAACAATGTTTCGCTAGGATTTGAATCTATGACCTGAAGCAATTTTGAACCCGCTCAGACACTACACTGGATTTTTTTAGTCAGGGGGATTGAACCGTTTATATATAACAAAGAAAACTCACTTTTTCTAGTATTTCAAAGGAGGGGATTCAATGAATCCCCTTACTCCTATTTAGCTCCGCCCTTGAATAGAGCTTATGTAGCCGATCCGAACTAGTTTGGCATTGAGCTGTAGTTGTTATTGTTGTTGTTATAGTAAAGTTTATGCATCTTTTGGAGTGGTTTTAATAGATAATTTGTGTTAGTTGGCTTAGTGCATTAAACAAAGCCAAAGAAGTACTTCTCTATTGTTTTGTTCATTGGATATATTATTATGATATGATTGCTTATATTTACAAATATTGGACATTTTCGTGGTAATCTGACTCTGCCCAATTAAGATAGCGACCAAGTTAGAAAGGTTATCTTTATGTGTTTTAAAGCAATAGAAGCTGCTGTGTTCTTTGCAACTATCTCTTCTTGTCATCTGACAGTTCGATTGTCTTATTGGGGAGATGTGTTCCAACCCTGTTTTATGGTTTCATAAGTAATATGTTGAGATTTGGAATTTACATGCATACGTTTTCAATATAACTAAAGAAAAAAAGTTGTTTAATGTGATGTTTTCTGGGAATTTTTATGGCTGTGGCGTCATGGTTGGAAGCATTCTGCTGATTTAGTGAAGTGAATGATATTAATCCTTCTTTGATTTGAATAGCATCTACTAGGAGGATGTAGTTTTCTGGTTTTGGCTTCTTCAGTGTTATTCTCTTTGAAGAGTATACCACTTTCATTAATTCTTATATGAATTTTATTCTTAGGTCTACATGAAAAATCTTAATAGGCTAGTTTTCTGAATTAATAGAAATTTAATATATCAACTATTGGATCAGTATATTTTGTTTGTCTGTTTTATTAATCATGTTATTATTTCTGATCTATTTGTAATTTGTTTGGACATTATGATCTGTTACTTTTTATTTTTATATTACTTCGAATTAGTTGCTGGCTGAACTTTCAGCATTTGTATGATCTATGGTGATTTTGTATCTTCTTGATGTGTATTGAAGTTTTGAGTGGAGATTTACCAGGTGAGAACCAAGTTATCAGATGTTTCTCTTGAACCAAGGGCAGCTACAGGTGATCATGCAACAGAGTACATTCCGTTACTTCGCTCAGGTGCTTGGGCGGACATTGGATCTCGGTCAAGCATGGAAGACGTGTATGTGTGTGCCGACAATTTTATGAGCCACTATCGATCAACTAGTTCTAATGAAGGGAATCATGCCTTCTACGGGGTAATAATTTTGCTCTGCTCTTGCACTCATAATTTCTGAGGAGTGATATTAATTTAACTCCCCATATTTGGGAATAAATTATGTTCTAATTATTCAGCATTTAGCTGTTTACCGTAAAAAATATTATTCTGCATTTGACAGGGCAGGCAATGCTGTCTCTGCAGTTCCCCTGGTTCCTTGAGCATTCTGCTAATTTTTTGTTATTTACAGTTTTAATTTATATTCAGACCTAGTCATTCAGGCTTATTAGATACCTATATGTTTTTTTTGATGAAGTAAGATAATTTCATTAAATGGCATCAAGAAGATGCATAGCAAAAAATATACAACAAAAGTGTGGCTGCTCATATACAAATTAGATACCTATATGTTGACTTCACTTGTTTGCATTTGTGCCGAGTTTCTTTATGCATTTGCTTGTAGACTTGACTTGTTTGCATTTGTGCCGAGTTTCTTTATGCATTTGCTTGATATACTTTCAGATTATATTTTTCTGAAATGCAATATATGCAGGTCGTTTAGTGCTTCCCTACTGTCCTGCCGCTGTGTGTGTGAGAATTTCAAGAATTATGTCATATTTGTTCTGGAAATACTGTTAATTCCTGAGGACTGTAGGACGGCTATTAAATAAGTTATGTTGTTCGAAAAGGGAATATTGGGGGTGGGGGGGGGGGGTAACTTTTATTTGGCTCAAATTGTATGATGAACTTGTTCCGTCCAGTTTTATTTGATAAAGCAGTTACAATTCTAGTTTATTTTGGAAAACACTTTACGGGAACTCTACTGATAAGAACAAAAAACAAAATCTTGTTGTGGTTTCAGGTTTAAATGAACTTAATAATGCACCATCAGTTGCAGATGAATAAACCTAGGTTGCTAAATTATTAATCACAAGTCCAAAGCCAGGGTGTGGGAGTAGCACAAACTTATTTGCCACCGAGAAAGTACATAGAAACTTGATGTTTGTTAATGTTTACTTAATTCCTGGCACTATTTAGGTAGTAAAACACAAAAAGCTGCATTCGCCTTTGACTTTAAAGTTTTACTGTTACACGTTCATGGCCTATTAGAAGTAGAAGGCGCTCTGGTGGGATCTTCACGGACAGAAAAAGATTGCAGTTAGTTTGATAATGATCGAATGACGTTGCTTCTCCGGCCCGAACCGAGGAATCTTGAATTGGTAACAAAGAAATTCATAAGAAAGTGTAACTCATTATGACTTAAAATTAGCTGTGTATGCATTAGCATTACCGAATAAATTAATTTTAGTGGTATATAAGTAGCTCTAGATCCACTCTCTTCAATTCCAGTAGCCGAACTAACAAGGATAGGGTCAAACTCTCAATAACTGAGGCTCATACGAATGAGCAGCACGAGAAATGGGCTGCTTTGAAGTTTCAGGACCAAATGCTAGATTATTTTGTACAAATTCCTTTTTTAATAATAGATTGGTTGGAATGCTTGTAATTTCTTGGTACTTGGTGAGAATTGTGAGATGACAGAGAGCTCTTCTCACTCTACATGCATTGGAAATGTTGGAAACTGATGTGTCTCAGAAGAAGTGTGTTGATGAAATAAACAGTTAGAAGGGCAGGCCCTACATTTTAAGGTTTTGATGTTATTTTCATCTCGTGGTGAGGTGGGTCTTTTCATAAAGTTTATCTCTCCCAACCCAAAACTGAGGGATGTGAAGTAAAGGAAAGTTATGAGGTTTTCTTTGCTTGAGTTTCAATTACAAGATCACTTCTTTTTTCTTTTCTTTTTTTCCATGTAAAAGGAGGAGTTAGAAGTTTCTTCTCATGCTCAAAACTAAGGATATCACTAAAATCATTCAAGCATTTCCTGTTTAGTGTTTGAAAGCTGAATAGCCTTTTTAGTCACTACGCTGCCACTACTGAGGCAATACTGGAGCTGAGTGGTGAAAAGTAGTATCAAGTTGATTACTGTGTTTACAGAGTTGTTTACTTACCCTCTCTGTTTGTTTCATTTCATTATGTTTCCAACGATTGATTGGGATATACCTTTGAACTAGTATTTCTTTGGCGCTGGAAGTGATACCAAGAATTGGGAGTACTTATGCAAGGCTGAGGGGAAGTGACGTTTCAAATTTGCGGTCTGTGTTAGATATCTCAAATTAATTTCGAGTGCAGACATTTTTTATTTGTTACCAGACTCAAAAAAGTGCAGACCTCTTTTATGTTGCATTTTCTAAATGAAACTGAAGAATACTAGGTTCCAAGATCAAGCTTGCTTACATATTGAAGTCTTCTTGTTTTTGGGTAGTTTGTGCATGGATGAAGCATTTAAGACATTTTGCATGTGCACAGATTCATGGTGGATATAGGGGAAAAATACGTTTGATGTATAAAACTCTACTTTTTGTTTCTATTAATGCAAGGTTTTCGATGGACATGGAGGAAAGCATGCAGCTGACTTTGCGTGCTACCACTTACCAAGGTTTATTGCGGAGGATGAAGACTTCCCAAGGCAGATTGATAGGGCAATTTCTTCTGCATTCTTGCAAACTGATACTGCCTTCGCAGAAGCCTGCATCTTGGATGCTGATCTTGCTTCTGGTACCACTGCTTTGGCAGCCCTTGTTATTGGAAGGTTCACTTGCTTTCTGTTGAAGAGAACATTTAATCATCTTTTGTTGCATTAAAATTGTTTGCGGCACTGTTTAGTATTTGTTATTTTTCATTATTTTTGGCTGGGGTCAGGCAAAATGGATTAAGTCAGGTTCAGGGTAGGTTTGATTTGGAAGCAATTCGATAATAATTTGCAGGGGGGGATCCTGTGTTTTTTCAACTAGAACATTTGCACCATTCTCATATTTTTTCTGTTTTTGATCGGTGGATACTTGCCTTTTTATAACTCATGTTCTGAGGTAATTTGCAGCTATGTTCAACATATACAATATGTAAGACCTTCCAATCTGAATTATTTGCATGAGGAGGTTCTCTATAGATGTGGAAACCTCGCTCACTTCCTTATTGTTCGTCCACCGACCTCTTGCGAGTTGGCTAAAACTCATACTAATATTTGTGGCATTGGAACTTTGACTGAACATTACTAAAAGTTCTTTAAATTGGGACTTGTATTTTATGGTTTTGATACACTACGTGTTCCTTCTAACCTGGTAGAGATGAATATGATGACATGAGCTGAAAATAGTGCCACTAAGCTACCTTTTAGTAATATATCTCGCCAGATGAGTTTATTGTACCATTTACATTCAATATTAGATTTCTCCGAGGAAAATGTAATCTAATTTTATCTAAAAGATGTATCTATCACTATGAAATCCATGACTTCTTGTTCATTTGCTGGCATCATTGTCAGTAAATTCTTGGATCTACTGCACTTTCTCCCCCTCCCCACTTGCTTTCACAGCCTAGAGTGAAGAGGATTTACTTTTATCTTATCTTTCTTTTGCTTTGATTGCTGATCCCTAAGCATCTCTTTTGCTTTGATATTTTGCATGGAAAGCAGTTCTCTGGTTGTGGCAAATGCTGGAGACTGCAGAGCTGTACTCTGTCGCCGTGGTAAAGCTATTGAGATGTCGAGGGATCACAAACCAGTTTGTTTGAGGGAAAAAGAACGCATTGAAGCTTCCGGAGGATATGTGGATGACGGTTACCTGAATGGACAACTCAATGTGGCTCGTGCTTTAGGAGATTGGCACCTGGAAGGACTAAAGTCAGTTGATGGTGGTCCCCTTAGTGGAGAACCCGAACTTATGAGCACCAGACTTACAGAAGAGGACGAGTTTCTCATAATAGGCTGTGATGGTATATGGGATGTCTTCATGAGCCAAAATGCTGTGGATTTCGCTCGTCGAAGGCTCCAAGAACACAATGATCCAGTGATGTGCAGCAAAGATCTCGTTGACGAGGCTTTGAAAAGAAAGAGCGGGGACAATCTATCAGTGGTTGTGGTGTGTTTTAAGAAGCAGCCACCTCCTAACTTGGTTGCGCCACGCGGAAGGGTGCATAGGAGCATTTCTGCAGAAGGTTTGAAGGAGTTGCAGAGCTTCTTGGATACCTTGAAAGATTAAGACGATAAATCATGGTCTTTTTGTTTTATTTTCTTTTAGTTTTTCGGTTGTCAGTAGGATTTCTTTTCTTAGGTGTTAAAGATCCCTCCTCCCTTCTTTTCCCTGTTCTTTTTCCTCCCTTTGTTGTTTCTCATTCTTGTAGTTTATGCTGAAATGGTTAGATGATGGGAGAGAATAACAAACCAACTGTAACATATGCGGCTCTGTTCTCTGATTACCAACATTTACGTGTTTTAGGTGGTTCTGAACCTTCTTGGTAATCTTGATTTATGATAATATTTCCATTAAGTTTCTCATTGAAGTCTTGTTAGCAGTATTATCCAATTTAGATGCGGGGTTGCATTCAGCTGGTTACTATGGATTTTGGATGTCTAACGTTTACATCAAAGCGTTAACTTAAATTCAGCTGTGGTTTGAAAATATTTCCCTGGTTAGCTTCTAAGATTCATTTGTGACTTATAATTTTTTCATCCATTTCTCCCGTTTAGCTTCGAGCTGAGCAGGACGAAGAAGGAATACCTGGAGTATAAGTTCAGCGCTGAGCCGAGGGAAGTGGGCGTGGATGTGAGGCTTGAATCCCAGGTCATCCAAAGTAGAGGCAGCTTCAAGTACCTTGGGTCGTTATCCAGGGGGAGGAGATATCGACGAGGATATCATACACCGTATTGGGGTAGGATGGATGAAGTGGAGGTTAGCAGCTGGAGTCCTGTGTTACAAGAGAGTGCCATTGATAGTTCTATAAAGCAGTGGTTTGGGCCATGATGTATGAGGCTGAGTGCTGGCCTGTTAAGAACTCACATATTCAGAAGATGAAAGTAGCAGAAATGAGGATGTTGAGGTGGATGTGCGGGCACACTAGGATGGATAAGATTAGGAATAATGATATTCGGGAAAAGGTGCACGTGGCTCCCATTGATGACAAGATGTGGGAAGAGAGGCTCGGATGGTTGGGGCATGTATAGAGGAGAAGCCAAGATGCCCCGGTAAGGAGGTGTGAGCGTCTGATTGTGGAAGGCACGAGAAGAGGTAGAGGGTGCTAAGAAGTATTGGGGAGAAGTGATCAGGCAGGACATGACGAGACTTCAGATTTCTGAGGACATGACACTTGATAGGAAGATGTGGAGGTCGCGTATTAGGGTTGTAAGTTAGGAGGTAGTTGTGTCTTGCCTTACTTCGTACCATGTGAGACTAGTCTGTTGGGGTTTATGTCTAAGATAGCTAGTGGCAATGTTGTGTCTTACTATTTCGCTTTTCAATGCCAGACCTATTTACTAGTTATCGCTTTTGCTTTGCATTTTTCTTCTGCATTTCATGTTGTTCCTATTTTTCCTATGATTTCTGGGGTGATACTGATAGTCTCCTTTTGTCTTTTTGTTTTCTTGAGCCGAGGTTCTTTCGGAAATAGCCTCTCTACTCCTTCTGGGTAGGAGTAAGGTCTGCGTATATATTACCCTCCCCAGACCCCACTAGTGAGATTTTGCTGGGTTGTTGTTGTTGTTGTTCTCCCGTTTAGCTTCGATAACTTTGAATTCATTGTACTTTCGTATACGTAAACTGAAGATCTCTTTTGACATAAAGTAAGTAAATACAAGTCTCCATCTTTTTTATTTTATTTTTATAATTAGTATTCGGGCACGCGTGTGTACCATATCACTGAGATGTACAAGTGGAATATTCATCCTAAAATATATTGCTAATATTCATGTTTGAAGTCAATAGATCATCACGTTAAACACTGTTTAATTATGTGAATCGTTTCATGGTACTTTTAATTTTCAGCAAATTACATATCTCCATCATTTAGATATATAATTATGTTAAGTTTGACCCATTATCACAGAGGAACAATGGGCATATCTTTATTCATATTCACTAATTTAAAATTCTAAAGCCGTTTTACTAATTATACATTGAGATATTGGACTTCGTTTAGATTTTTTTAGTTTTCTCCTTTCTTTTTCTTTTGTGTTAGATATTAGGAAATAATGTTAACTAATTTCTAAGTATATTAAAATATTATGGATCTAAACAAAATATTATGATATTGAGGATTTATATGGTACACTTCAAACTTGTAATAAATGAAATTGTTGTTTGTTGTTTTCTTTTCTAGACTTTTAGCTGTTTTTAGTGGAAGCTCGTTATAAAATAAATGGCCAAATGTATCATAATCCCTGACTTTCAAAAACCGGGACGATAGCTCGTAGTCGAGTTTCTTTTCCCAAAATGTAAATTTTTTGGCTGAAAAATTTCATTGGTATGTACTTTTTGTTGGAATTTAAAAAAATATACGAAATGCATGTGAAATAAGTTAACTGAAACAGATAATGACATTAGGTTAAATTGCATTTCTGAAGTGTGAGTTAAATTGAATAAATCGGATAGTGCAACTTATAAGTCGCGTCTCAATGTTATAAAGCGGTCATCTAAATTATAAAACGCACTTAATCGAAATATATAATGCTAATAATAAACCGCATTTTGATAATCACACGCAGTTCTTAATTGACATCGCGCGCTTTCTCTCTCTCGCTCTGCATTACTGCAAAAGTTGTACAGCAGAAATGGAAGTCTCTTCCGTACAAATGCTCTATACACATGTGATTTCCTCTACCTCCAAACTGTAGCGTCTGCATTGCTGCTCCAATTGCGGCTTTTGCCATTTCTTACAATTTATTAATTGAACTTCAGTTTCACTCTTCTTCTACTTGTGCAGCTCATTTTCTGCGCTGTTCAACGATGCCGCTTAGCCGATGATCTCTGCAGATTATCCATTAAATTGACTTCCTTTTCTCGATTTGGATGCCCGATCGTTCGAATTTCAGGCGATTTCTCTCTCTCTCTCTCTCTCTCTCTCTCTCGATTTTGTTGATGTGTGTGTGTGTGTGAAAATGCGAGCAGAAACATGTATTGTTTGTTAAGCTGCAACGCCGTCTGTGTGCGTGCGTGTGTGTTCTGGTCCTTCGTTCAGAAATTCGTATCTGCGACTGCGTATGTATGCCGTAATTCCGTATATGCATGTCTATGATACAGAAGATGTGTCATCTGGAAGTGATTCACTTTGAATACGCATTGGCTAATTTCTCTGGATACGGAATTTACATTTGCATTCAAATTTTATTTTCTCAATTCCAAATTTCAATCCGAAGCTAGACGAGGTAGCTAGACAGATCCTGAATCCATTCTCCTCTTCGGTATTGAACTGGTTTGAGCTATTTTACGATGACCTTCAACCTACAGTGATGCTACTCCTTTCTCCGGGCTTGAGACTGGTTTTAGTTTGTGTAGCTCGCATGGAGGAGCTAATTAACAACACAAACCTAGTTATATCTTTTGGTTTAGTGCTCAAATAAGTATAAATTGGTCAGTGTATTAACTTGACGACTGATTTGTCCATGCTAATCTGTCTAATTCACATTTTCAATGATCCTATTGGTTAGAATAAGGAAATGAGATTACATTTCGGAAAATAAACTGCATATTCATTTTAAACTGTTGATTGAGTGTTTTGTTAATATAGTTAGCAGAATCTATGAGGCTGAATCACTAAAATTTCTTACGAACAGTTTCTGATACTGGTGTTGGAAGCAAATTGGAGGAATACCAATATTTGAAATACAGAAACAATGCTGTTCTGACTAATCAATGGGGTAAGCAATTGGCAATTACATGCTTGTTATTTTTTTACTCTATTTTTCTAAGCTATAGTTATACCTGATATGCATGTAGCTTTGGTTTAAGTTTCAGTAGATACCTCTCGTCTAAAACATATCTGTGTATCGTATATATGAAAGAAAAAAGACCTCATACTTTTATTCATCATTGCGTAGACAGTAGTTCCTGTGGTTCTTAAATGGTACATGTGAAATAAGCCATAACTCTGGACTTTATTCTGACCGACTAAAATGTTGATTAAAGCACAAGAAAAAGTCGCCTTTGTATTCCATTTCTTGGAATATGAAGCATAACTTCATGCAACTTGAAGCTACTAGGAGCATTATTCTTCAGTTTTGAGCCAACAGATTAGGGAGCTAAAAAGAGGAGCATATGGTGGGGTGAGATGAAAGAGAGAGAGAAATATGAGGATTCTAGTGGCAAAGCAACAAAGCATTTTAGCAAATGATCAGGTCGCATAAATGCCTTTGTTTTACTCCCATGGCTGCCAGACAAGAAAAATGGAAAAGAACATAAAGAGAAGGAAAAAAAGTACTAACTAATATAAAAGTTCAATTTTTAATTATTCAGTTTCTGGAGGTTCACAGGTATTGCAACTAAAATCATGCGTCTCTGCTTTTTGTGTTCTCCTGCCTGGAAGATACAATTGAAAGCCTTTCATAACTTCTTTTCTGCCACATGTGAGTTGCTGATGATATAGTATCTTTTACATTGTAGATGGGATGATTTCTCTTGCAACTACAAGTAAGTCCAACCTTCTTGGTGAATAATTCTTTTGCTTAGTCAAATTTTATTGTTAGGACAAATTGGGATATTTTGTACTCCCTCCGTCCCGAATTAGTCATCATGTTTCGCTTCTCGAGAGTCAATTTGACTAATCTTCGAAGCTAAATTGAATTACATCAACTCAATATTTTACAATTAAAACATAGATATTCAAAAACCATACGAAAAGTACTACAAGTTGCAATTATTCTCTTTAAAATGTTGGTCAAAATTCACATAGTGTGACTCTCGTGAAGCGAAACATTTTGGAACGGAGGGAGTATGTAGTATTTTTGGGAGTTTATTCATGATATAGTCTGCACAAATGCCTCTAGCAAGTCCTATTATTTCCTTTGTCCTTTGAGGGATGTGATACTCAATGAACTTCACAAAGAGGAGGAAGGTTAGGCAGCTTTCTAAAACTTGAGATATTTATAGGTCAAATTAATGCCACAATATTATCATTCTTTCTATTCAAACAGTCTCAAAATCTTGAAATCTTTAACTTGGAAAAGAGGCATTACCACAAAAGCAAGTCCACATTTTTCTACGGATAAATTGGGATCAGCTTTTTACTAAAAATGTCTCAATGCTAACTCTGCACTGAATCCTGCCTATTCATGTCTTGAATGATACAGCTCCTTAACTATTTACTTTTAATCAAAGAATACATGCTCATCCGTAACACCTTCTAAATATTAGCTAAAAAGTGGCATTGACGCAGTTTCACAGTAGATTGAACTTTATGTTCTTCTCCAACTTAAGCAATTCTAGTCAAGCTCACACAGCTTCTCTTTTAGCTTAGGGTGCTCATTATCCACTAGCAATAAACTGTTGATATTGCTTTGGAAGAATGGTTTCTGGATAGTATTTATGATTCACATATATAGCATATTTCTTACTTTAACAATCTTATGTTTTACAAGTACATAAGTTGGAACTACTACTATAATCTCATAGGATTGGGCATTGGTAGTTTAAATTGAGGGATGAAAATTGCAGGCATATATGATAGTGAGATACACAACTTAAACTTAAATTTGAAAGAATCTAATTCTGCTGGGAGACTGACAAAGCTACCCTCAACTGCAAAGAATGGTGCCAAATTCAGGTATGCCATTTGCAGGGGCTCCATCCTTGTGATCCTACTCTTAAACTAGTTTTCTCTTGACTGTACCCATCTAGTCTTTCCCCTCTTCCTATGTTACTGTCTTTCTCATGTGGTTAATTAGTTATACCTTGCAGCGGGACTGAAGTATCAGTATCAATATCCAAGAGCCTTGATGACTTATTGGCAGAGGTTACCTGCTTTCTTCAGAAGGTTCAGTTTTCATGTTTATCAGCTCATTCTAGATATGATTTCTCAAATTCAAAGTAAATCTCTATTAACTCCAGTTTTTCATGGCTTTTTACGCAGATGATCCTTGTGAAGATTCCGGCAAGTTCATTTCTGTCCTTGATATGCTTTATATTTCGAATCAAATGCAACTATCTCCTCTATAGACCCCTTTCATAATTCTAAATGCAACTGTTATTTTTTGGAGGGGTTCACCATGTCAAAAAAATATCTGTCATTATCAAATTCGCATTGAGATTTGAAAATTTTAAGTATATGTCTTTTTAACCAAGTTCTTTGGACTTCTAATTTAGGAAATAGCTAGGACACCTACCTCTCTTGGCTGATAGTTTGTTTCTTCTTCCAGAAAGTTGTAATGGAACTCTTAGCTGGTGGCAATGATCCTTTGGGATCACAGATTGGAAGTCGTATTCTGGCAATTGAGGGAAGTTCTGCATATTCTCCTGTTGAAAGCATTAAATGCTTGGAAGTAGGATTCAAGGATTATGTTCGTAAGCGCTACACTGCCTTCTCAATTGGGTGAGTACTAGAGGGGTGCTAGGTTTTGTCTGATGAATGATGCATTCCTTCATCTACTTTTTGTTGAAGGGTGGAGATAATGTGTTAATAGGTCTTACTTTCACATATTGAATTCATAATTCTAGGTGCTAAACTCAAAAAATAAAAAGGCAGTACTTAGCAATGCTATTTCTTGTTTCTTCGTTGTCCAATCTGACGTAGTTCCCTGACCTTTGTCATTCTTTGCTTTACATGGAGTATTGCATCTACTATCTTTAAGTTAGGCCTTTTGTACTGCAATTTCCCATTAAAAAGTGTAACATTTACAGTTCTTCGCTCTTTCTTGTGTAGTTTTGTCTGTATGTCTGACTGTTCATTAAGGTACTTTAGTGTGATGTAAAGTAGTTAATTATTTTTCTAAAATGCATAATTTGAAGATTTTAGCTTCTTAAAAGACTGGTCTAGTCAAATAGTTTAGCTTGAGTGAAGATGGGGAAAAAAGAAGCTTGGGATGGAGTGGAGCAGGTGAGAAAAAATCAGGGTCAAATATAAAAGGGAATGCTAGAACTCAAGCCAGATAAGCAGAAGGAAGGAGTAGAGGCAATAAGACTGATCACATGTAGCATGCAGGAAGTAGCAACTCAAATTCAAGCTTTTTATAATCTGGTCGAGAATTCAATTCACTCCTTCTATAATTTGATGTAGGATGATTTAAGTTTCCTTGCATTGTTTAGTTAAGATCTATTGGTGATGCTAAACTAGAAATTGCGATAACTCATATATGGATATTCCCCTTTGGAGATGCAACTGTCGTCCAGAGCAAAAAAAAAAAGTGCATTAAAACAATCTTATTATACTTAAAGCTGTAGTTTCATATTTCAGGGAAAATCTGAAGGTTGGAACTGGGGTTGCTAACTCTTCTGGAAGTTCTCAGGGCAATAGCCAGGTGGTGGAAGCTGTGGTAATTATCAGTGAGATGTCAGAACAATTCCCTTCTTCCTGCATCAGGGAACAAGACATGAAAACGGAGGTTTGCTTTTGGATTATTAATTGAAGAAAACTCTTAAAACCATAAAAAATGTTCACATTCTAATATGTGCTTATTATTAACCATGTTGTCACCGAATGTTAGATAACAGTTTTCACCGTATACATGTCAAGTTGCATATTCTTTATGAACTTCTATTAACTTGTAGTTGAGTTCATTTGTTGTCTTAGAACGAGTGGATCGTGAAATATCTCAGATCTGCATTATTAATGTCTCTGGAGTTTCAAATTTTCAGGGTTTTATATCACTATAATGAATCTCTTGTTTTTATATGAAGCATGGAACACAAGGTGAAGAACCCCGTGCCTGTATGGTGTGTGGAAGCTGATATTTATGCATCTTTCCCTACATCATAGAGTAGAGAGCTATTTATGTGAGTAATAACTGAAAGATATTTCGATTGTTTTAGGGCCAGTAAGTGGATCTATTTCTTTGTGGCCATCCTGATAACATTTGATTCGATAGGATTACATATACAGCAACAACAACTATGCCTCAATTCCGAGCAAGTTTGGTTGGCTATTCCCTGACCTTGTAGCTCCTTTTAAGCTCATGCATATGATTAGATATGCGTTGAGCTTTAATGAAGAAGTGAGGATTCATATAGTTGACCCTAACTAGTTCGGGACTGAGGCATAGAAGTTGTTGAAAAGTGCGATTATCCATTGTAATGTTGTAACAAAAAATAAAGTATTGTCTAAAATCTGATCTATTATGTATCTTTCCAATTTTATAGATGTCTCCAAAGGGACAAGTATTTTCTAAAATCTAGAGTATCCCATTGTGCACCAAACAGGATACATTAACTGTCCGATCTTACCTAGTGTAAACATATGTGGCCTCTGGTATTAGCTTTAATTAAGTATTGCTTATTACACTTAAGAGGATATCAGAAGTTTTTGCTAAGTGAATCATAGAAGTTACAGGTTGGTTAAGTCCAAGGATTTCTAGTCCTTACAGTAGTTTCAACATATTCTGGAGGTATGTTGGAAGTTCAACATAACAAAGACATGTTAAAAGACACCGTGTGTGCCTTAGCATCAATCCTTAGTTATCGTATGGGTCAGGAAGATGATTGGTTGAAACTTAGTCTTCTAACATTGTTTGCGACTACAAAATATTTTAAGCAATTTTTTAAAAAATTTAGTTCTTTCTACCTGATTGATGAGATGCTGTTGAAGTTATTTAATTCATCTCTGAGCATTACTTGCTCGCCTTCTTTTAGTTGAGCCAGTATCTCGCCCTCCTTCACGATTTCTTTTCTGAATAATAGTAGTTTGTTTCTGTTTCTTTGATTTGTATCTTTATGCCTGATTCCAGGTCTTATATTTCAAGGACTTTGTACCTTGTTCTAATACTCAGTCGTCCGTTGATGCATTGACAAGCATCAACTG
Organism: Nicotiana attenuata; assembly: GCF_001879085.1. Lineage (NCBI taxonomy): Eukaryota > Viridiplantae > Streptophyta > Magnoliopsida > Solanales > Solanaceae > Nicotiana > Nicotiana attenuata. The sequence goes on from NW_017670435.1 coordinate 577,950, forward strand.
GAAAAATTATGGGTTGGCTCTACGAAGCATTGCAGATCATGATGGTTGTGTAATGCTGGAATGGGAGAACCTGCCACAATATTTTCACGTTCATATTGCCATCCATTGTTACCATAGACAATATCCATAAATTATACATATCCATGATAATTAACATGGTCATACAATCTTAGCATTACCTTTGAACAATGAGAAATTTCTTGCATCTGTGTTTTGCTTAACTTGCTTTCAAGGTGAAACAGTTGGTTGCACAAAACAGTATAGCTGATCGAAATCTTGCTAGAAAAGCTGTCAAGTGTGCTTTGGATGACTTAAAGGAAAATAATCAAGGGGTTCTCCTAAGTACACGTGCACTTAAGGTAAATTTTTCTCGCTCTTCTCCGCATTCAATCTGGTCATTGGATTTTCTGGCTCTTGGTATTGGCTGAGCTATGAACAAATTAATCCCCAATTTTATGATCTATTCTGCATTTTTATATGTCAACAAACATGAAGCAGAAAAAGTAGTTTGTATGATTTTCTTTTGATGTGGATTGTTAAGGATTGGTTGCTAACCAGATAGTATTCAGTAATTTCATCTGACTAGGTAGTTCACATATTAAAGGAACTAGTCATGGTTTAGTCCTTTACATTCTTCATAAACCATCTGATGTTTTTACGAGTAGGGTGATTGAATTTGAACGAGGGATGACAGTTATTCAAACAGTTAATGAGAGCAGCGGGTGGGCAAGGAGTATATTCTCACTGGGAATGAAAGCTTCCTAGAAAGAATTCTCCTTTTAACTGGGAGTTGCTTTTGAAGCATTATCTATTTAGCACTGCTGTCCTGTTTTTGTCAGATATAGCTTTTTCGTTAGCTGGAAGGGCATGTGCTTTCACGTTTTACACTTTTTAAACAACACACTTATTCAATACCTATATCAATGGTCAGAGGCATATGTAGTATGCCAGCGGCTGATGCGTTCACACCCTCTATCCTAGACTTTAGCTAATATAGTTGAACAGATTTTTAAAAAATAGGCCATGTATATATCTATATATTAGTCCACTGCTACAACATAGTAGTAGGTGCAGTAGTCTTTTGCATGCATTAATTTTAATTATCATGCACATTCTAGCTGAATATGATCCCCTTTAAAGTTGAAACGGTTAAAATCAATTCCAGTTTGCATCTGCGTATACAGCTTAGGTTCTAATTTGTTTTTCATCACAGATTTGTGATTATGCACCTGACCTTGCAAAAACTCTTGCTCGCCTGATCTTATCCTCGAATGACTTGAACTTCCAAGAAGAATGCTGTTCTCTTCTCGGAGTGCAGTCTCAAGAGGTTAACATGGATAATGTTGGAAATTGCATCAGGGATAAGATAGTTTCAGTCATCGGATTAAATGATCGTAACCCCCAGAAGCATAAAGATGCCCCAAGTTTCCTCTTTGAAGATGATTATTTCCAGAAAGAGGATTTGATGGACGAGGAATATCAAGAAGATGAAGAAGCTTACAACTCTTTGGATCTATAGAAAGCTAGAAGCATTGTTACATATCCAATTATTAGTTACTACTTTGTCATGCCATATGGTTAATCACAATCAATCTCTGCCATGTTATATTACTTTTATTGAGGGATAGACGGCTTTATATGACATGAGATTTTGTGAATTGATGTGAGAATATGTATTAACAAACTATAGTTAACTGATAATGATGATGTGAGAATGTGTTTTAACAAACTATATATAGTATAATTAAGTGAGAAAAGGGCATATATATGAGTTTGACTAAAATACTACTACATCAACAACAACAGAAACATACTCAGTATATTGTGGTATTTTCATAAGTGGGCTCTGGGAAGGTAATGTGTACGCAGACCTTGTCCTACCTTGTGCAAAAGTTATTTCCGGAAGACCCTCAGCTTAGGTAACGAGTTTGACTAAAATCTTTTCCAAAAATTGTTTCCCCATTTGAGTTAGTTAATTTTCAGGAAAACAAATAAGGCCAACCAAAGACATGAATGTTTTACCTGTTGGAGAATAATATTTGTCGCTTTCATGCAGGCAAAATGAAACAGTTCCTCCAATGAATTTGGGATTTCGTGGCTCCATTGCTTGATTTTATTAGAATTCGATAAAGTTACTTCGAGGAACTCCATCGAACAATGTTTCTTTAGTCCCCACACATAAAAAAAAAGCTAAAGAAAATGCCTAGATAATGATGGTATAGGCAGCTTTAGGTAGAAACTATAAATCATTATCTACTGGCAAGCTAGCTCGTGTGGCATGCAACATAAATATCGCAGAAATGATTGAAGCAATAGAGAGCTAATCAATGCTGCTTCGGCAGGTGTAGAGCATTGAGATATTATTTGATTGTCACCAATGTGGAATCATATTTCTTATTAGTATGCTCTCTCTCACTATACATAGGCGCACGCACAAGGTTGGGACCAGCCACTCAGTACCAGCAAATAGGCAAAGACATTAATAATTATTCAAAGTTTCAAACCTCCGTCATGATTTGAAGATCAATTCCTCTATCCCACATTCTTTATCTGCTGTAAGGTAATGTGGATTCGAACCACACAAAGATTTTTAATTCAGTCAAGTTACCTGAGTTGCTTTGAAATAACTCTCCTTTTCTTATGTAATTTGACAATTTTTTTGGAAGACTTTATCTCTTTGAAGGACCAATTCTTTCTTATATACACAATCTAACATATGAAAGTGAAAGAGGAATTAATGTTTTCAAGCGTGAGGGAATGTCAAGGATTCCAACTAGAATTGTTGTTAGATCTATTGCCTGGCTTAAGGATGGGAACCATCTCATCTTAGGGTAGGGTAAACTCAGGTGGAAAGGGCAAGAGCTTAGCTTTTTGTCAGTCAATAACTAGTCCTAGATTTCAATAAAATTGCAATAGCAATTCAATAAGTAATGTAGGCTTCGATGACTAATTGAATGCAGAAGCTTTTTTGCACCAAATATATAAAGCATTAATTTACACCAAATACATTAAATAATTCTCTCTCACATTCATAAGTGTCTCATTACCTTCCACGTCTCAATACCATTACATGTTACCTATATCTATATATGATATATCTACTCTTTACTCTGGAAATGATTTTACTGTGTGTAATTAAATTTAAACCAAAAAGAGCCTAAGGAAAAAGCGAATGAAACAAAAAAAAAAAATCTATGATATGAAGTATGACCCTGCTACTAACAATAGGTAATGCGCTATAATGTGGGAAGTTTATGAGGAACACAAAAGAGAGACTTGATTGATAATAGGATCATATATGAGAGATTAATATATTCTCCAAATTGCACTCTTCTGAAATCCAGTCTGTAAAATCATCATCATAATACCGTACACCAAAGTAGGAAAGGAGTCTTAGAATGACCGTAAAATTATTTTCGTGTGGCGTATAGGTCACGGGTTCGAGCCATGGAAACAACCATAAATGTATGTATTAGGGTAGACTGCCTACATCATAGCTCTAAGGGTGCGGCCCTTCTCATAACCCTGCGTGAATACGAAATGCTTTGTGCACCGAGCTATTTTTTTTTTTTTTTTTTTTTTAATACAGTAGGTCAATTATAAACATTTAGCTAGCTAGTATTCCACTTGGATCCAACAATGGGGTCATCTTCTTTGAGAATCACTCAATGCAATCAGGCACTTATCATTGTTCCCATTGAATAGAGAAAATTTCCTACTACTTGTTTTGCCTGTACCTGTTCTTTCTAAGATGATCAATGATTTCTGTCAAGAAACAACTTTGGTAATTTATTTCCATTTTCTTATTCTATTTTAGAATTACTAGTAGAGCACGTTGGCTAAAAAGGGCTAAAGAAAAATCTTTTGAATGATCAGTAAAGATCCGTATCTAAGATAAGAAGCCCTAGTTTCCTTTGATAGGGTGAGCTAGGGTTTTCTCCTTTTCAAAAACCTAACCAACAAAAACATCATGTTAATTATAGTTAGAAAAAGGGAAAAAGGAAACATAAATAAAGAAAATAAGGGAAAACAAAGAAGATTACAAAGTTTTGTTTTTTTGGTTTTTTTGCATTGTATAAAGTATGTTTTTTAATGAGTGTTTGAGCATGGGATAATGAAGCTATATATAGGAAATTATAAAGTGATTATTAGTACTCTTCGACTCTGTCCCATATTTTTGCTCAAATTTAACATTCAAAAGTCAATTCAGGTGAAAGTTATATACTCCCTCCGTTTCATATTATTTGAGGTAGTTTGACTCGGCACGGAGTTTAAGAAAAAAGAAGAAGACTTTTGAAACTTGTGGTCTTTAAAGCTTAAGGGGTAAAAGGTTCGTGGGGCCATGCCATTTGTGTGGCTATAAAAGCTTCTCATTAAGGGCAAAAAGGGTAAAATGAAGAGTTTAAAGTTGAATTATTTCCAAATTTAGAAATGTGTCATTTGTTTTGGAACAGACTAAAAAGGAAAGTACCCCATTTAATATGAAACGGAGGAAGTATTGTTAGACATATGCTTAAGTAAATAAAAGTGTGCTTTTCGGTTAACATAATTTTTTTGGATGAAATAATCATACAATTTAACTTGGTATTAAAGTAAACTGATAAGTTCAAGTTTCACAATTATCCATTATAGAAAAGAATTTTCACATACTTGGATTGACCTATAAAAAGGAATAACACCCTCAATGATCGATGTATTGAAAAAATAGTTAAATAAATAAAAATGTGTTTCTCTAGTAACTTAAATTTTTAAATAAGATGTTCAAACAGTTCAATGTTTACAATTGCATCTTACATGTAGCACGAGAAAAAGACAAAAGTAACAACAACAACAGCAACAACAACGATCCAGTAAAATCCCATTAGTAGGGGCTAGGGAGGATAGTGTGTACGCAGACCTTACCCCTACTCCCTCTGTTCTAATTTATGTAATACATTTTTCTTTTTAGTATGTCCTAGAAAGAATGATATTGTTCTATATTAAGAAATAATTTAACTTAAAACTTCTTAATTTTATATTTATTGAGATGATTTATATCCATGCAAATATCTACGTCTTTTTTTTAGACAATAAGTTTTTGTTGGGTTTTTTAAGTATATTAATGCTTAAAAGAGGGTGAATGGGAAATGGAGGGAAAATGAAATATTTGAGTTTCATTTGAGATTCACTCCTTGATGAAGGGACATTGTCCCATATTGGAAGAGGAAGAAATTTTTTATGGGTATATAAGCAATTGTTCTTCTTCTAGCTCTTAAAGAGTTGAGAAGAAGGCAAGCCTCGCGCTGTCGTCGTCGCTCGGCTTTGGCTTCGGTCAAATGATTAATTGATTAATTTTTTGGACCAAATTTATTTGTTAATAATAAATATTAACACAAATGTTATTAAATATTCGTTTTAATAACAGAATATTAATATTAAATTCAATAATATTAATAATTAATCCAACCGTTTTCCATTTTTTCGTTTTCTGTTTTTGTAACAGAAAATTAACCACCCTCTTCAATTATCCCGGTTTGTTATTGAGTAAATAGTCATTTATGTTATGGCATTTATGCTATGACCGTTTTGCATAAACAGTAATTCTGAAGAGTTGCACCTCTTCAGATTTCACCCTAACATTGACTATAAATACAAGTCCATTCCCTCAGAATTTCCATACGATTTTCTGAGTTTCTCCTCCTTCTTCTGCATTGTTTTAACTTCAAGGAAAACAACAGTAAGTGTAATTTGCTACCGAACTTTTTGTTCGCTGAAACACTCGGGTTTGAAGTACCACTACACCAGTGTGTAATTCGTTCTATCCTGGGTGGAAATAATCCATAACTTTGGGTACTAGGAGGGGATTAAATTCCTTAAGGAAACACTGTGAATTTAGTGAGCTCGAATTAACTTTTATTTCGTTTATGTTTCTGTTTATGTTATTTTATTTCTCCAGAATTATTTTACAAATACTATTTACTAACAGTTTTACATTCTTTCTTTTATTCCTTAAACTTCATATCCCGTCAAAGTGTATCATATAAAATGGATAGGAGGGAATACTCATATAATTATTACTACTATTTACTACTAATATACACCACGTATCTTCTTGACTAAAATAGGATTTGACATTTGAATAGTCAAACTGAAAAATATGACAAAAAAATTACACATAAATGTATGAACTGGAGTGATAGATCCCTAATGTTTCCAATGGAAGATAGAGAACATCGTCCAATTTCCCTATTCAAAGCTAAGTAAATGACCTAAAATACACCTTTTTTTTCTTGTACTTTGCCATCAGCTGCAGGTAGAATTGACTTGTAAAAGATACGATGTAAATATACAATTACTACTATATTTTTTTTGTTCTTTTACTAATATAAACAATTAGTACTATATTTTTTTTGTTCTTTTATGCTTACAAAGAAATGCTTGACAAATAATTTGACATAAACAAACTTCTATAAAAGGAAATAAATTAGTAAAAGGAAATCAAGTTCTAATATAGGCAAATCTATCCAGCTACTTATATTCAAATAATTCTCTTTGACGTCACCAACTTAAGACTTATAGTACGAATACTTTAAAATAGAAAGGAATTATAAAGCTATTTTATGAAAAGAAGGAGAATATTTTTATTTATAGCATCATACGCAGCCATTAGATTTTTGCATTGGTGTTCGCGTGATGCGACTCCTATAAGGCAATTTTCAATCTTTGCCTCCATTTTCTCCTCTAAAATGCAATGAACTTCAAAATAGAATAAAGTTACTCCAATCATCATTCTATTTTTTATTCCAAAATAAAATATTTCATTTTATATTTTTCTCTCTCTTTAATATTATATTATTATTTTTTAACAACATTTAATATTTTATATTTGCACCATTTATTTTTTGAGATGATTATATATTTTTTGTACAATTATAACTTATAATAAAATTAACTTACAATTATACTTAAAAATAATAAATGCACGAAAATTAATTTATCAAAATTATATGCCAAAATAAAAATTTAAAATTAATATTATAAAGATATTACATAAATATAATTAGGTATATATAAAGAGATAAATTATAAGAGTTAAATGATAAAAATAATAATAAAATAAGCATGAATAGTAATGGAGGAGATGAATAGTGTTACTCCATATTTGGAATAACACTATTCATCCCCCATTTTGGGAGGCAAAAATGGGGGAGCATTGGAGCTCAATTATGGCAAAAAAATGCCCCATTATGAAAAGGGATTTTTACCTTCCTATACCATATATGAAACCTTATTACCCTCAATGTTTAAGGTTTGTGTTAATTACATTTCAGCATACCAAATTATCATTTATACCATAATTCAAATTAGGGATATAATTAAGGGTGCATTTATATTAGGCGCTAATTTAGGACCGTATCTTCCCACATTTACCTTTACCCGTCTCTCCCCCAACCCCCTCCCCCCCCCTTTGGAGATGGACAGTAGCATCAATAATCTTCAGATTAGTTCTCATTTACTTCCCCAAAAATCTTAACTTAGCGACCGTATCTTCAGATTAGTTCTTATTTACCAATTCTTTATTTACACGTACAAAACATCAATGTATCGTTATTTTCATTGACCTCTTTTTTTTTTTTTGGGCAGTGGCTGAAGGTTACTGGTTAACACAGTCGATTGAAACTCGAAGAAGAAGAAGAAGAAGAAGAAGAAGAAGAAGAAGAAGAAGAAGAAGAAGAAGACATATTTCCAGAAATTGTAGATAAATTAAAAAAATTGTAGATAAATTGTAGACTGTTTTTTGCAGAAGATCTTGTAGAAACTTTAGTCGTTTTGAATTTGTGAAAACAGAAAACAATGCATCTACAATCAGAATACAAATAATCTACAATTTATCTACAAGATATCTACAAAATGGATACATTGAATTTTAATATCCCAATTTCCATTTCAATTGTAGCATAATTGGCATTTTCGACATAATTGTAGAAGATTTGTAGAAGTTTTAGTCTTCCCAATCTACAATTTATCTACAATTCTACAATTTAACTACAATTTATCTACAATTTCTGGAAATATGTCTTCTTCTTCTTCTTCTTCTTCGAGTTTCAATCTGAAATTCAGTCAAAACCAAGTCTAATCTTCACCAAAACCCCTCAAAATTGAGATATAAACTCCTAAACATATTCCGAATTATTCACAACAACACCCAATCCAAACAAATAATGATTTTTGAAAACCCAAATTTGAATTCAAAGCTTTCAAGCTTTTTAATGGCTATCAATGGTGGAAAATATATGGAAGAACATATGAAGATGAAGATGAAGAACAGAAATCTCCTTTCCGTTTCAATATTCTTCTCCTAAATCTGTTCAGAATATTCACGCCAAATCTGTTCAGAATATTCTTCTCCTAAAATTTAGCTCGCATAAATAGGAAGATACAACTGCTATTAATTAGCTTTTAATGATTGGTACAAAAACTGTAGAAATAATGTGGACTGGACGGGTAATTTAGGAATTATGCACATTTTTGGTAATAAGGTTTCATATATGGTATAGATAAGAAAAAATACCTGCAAAATGGGGGAGGGTTGGAGATGCCCTAAATCCATCCAACGGGCCAAATAGTGTCTAAACTAATTCCTACTTATTGTGAGTTGTGACTGTCCTACTCCTTCGTGGTAGGGGCAAGGTCTGCAAACACACTACCCTTCCCAGACCCCACTAATAGAGTTTTACTGGGTCATTGTTGTTGTTGTTGTTGTTGTTAGTTGTGACTATCTAACAAGTACGAGTATTAACTAAATAGTTTTGGAAAAATAATATGGTATAGTCGTTTTCAAAATAATAGTAGTATATATATATATATATATATATATATATATATATATTCTGTATGTTATATTTATATTTTTTTCGGCTATCGAATGTATATAATTTAAGGTGCAGGCTAAAAGTAATATCTTAATAATTTTGCTCAGTCAAGTATAAAACATTCAACATTTTTTATTGCTTTAACTTTTAACTCTGATTTCTAATTTCCGTTTGGTTATTAAAGAATCAATTTTGTTTCAACACTATTTGCAAAATAATGTTGTTTCACTATTTTAACTCCAACTTGAAATATATAATTCAAAGTTGAATATTTTATATAAGAAGTGGTGAAAAAATAATTTCACTTACACAATTCAACATTTTTTTTATAAACGAATTAATATCTATAAAAATATAATTTGAACTTCCGTTTCCTATAAAATTTTCCATTCTTAGCAACAACAAAAAATAAGCTAGAAAAAACAAAATAATCTACAGTCTGTTGACACGTGTCCTTTGCACTAGTGACTAGACTATCAAATCGAAAAATTAAGTAAATTTTAATTCATACGCTAGATGTCATCCCAGGTGATCACTATCACCGTCAATCTTTGGAAATTTTTCTTTTCCACGTTGCACTAATGGTGGGACCCGTAAAGAGTACACGTCATGCTGATTGGAAAATGGGGCCAAAGGGGGAAGCTAGTGATAGATCTGTCAGTCAGTATGGCACGTGACTAGCAGTAGGTGACAGTTCAATGAGGTCACGTGACATCAATTCCCTCTAACTCTTATTTCGTGCAGTCAGGTACGTGACGGTAAAAACTAAAATTTGGGCTAACGCAATTTAATATTTTCACCTTTTTAGTCTTTAAAAGTGAAATGTAAAGAAAAAATAACTGCTCCATTTACGATATTCTGGAAAAGCCATAAAACTATAACGTCACGTCTTGTTGGGATTAGTAGAAAAGTAATTTTCATATAATTAAATACTTAATATTGTATATACAATATGGGGTCGGTTGGTATGAGATATAAGAAGGTATAAGGGTGGTATAAAAATTTAATACACCTTAATACTCTGTTTGGTTAGCAAACCAGGTATAAGTTATCCGGTGTTAATTTTAACACCGGGATAACTTATACCTTATAGAAGGCGGGGTAATTAACACCGATATAACTTATACCTTCTTCTTAGAAAATATGCAATTGTCATTCTTAATACAACATACCAAATAATGAATAAACAACAATCCCAGCATAATTTAACCCAATATAACTTATACCGGCATAACTTGTATTGAGATAAGTTATGCTTGGATTAGTTATGCTGGGATTGTTGTTTATTTATTGTTTGATATGTTGTATTAAGAATGATAATTGCATAATTTCTAAGAAGAAGGTATAAGTTATATCGGTGTTAATTACCCACCTTTTATAAGGTATAAGTTATCCCAGTGTTAAAATTAACACCGGGATAACTTACACCTAGTTTACTAACCAAACAGAGTATTAAGGTGGTATTAAATTTTTATACCACCCTTATACATTCTTATACCTCATACCAAAAGACCCCAATTTGCATCATGCTAGGCTGCACCGTACATACATCACACCTGTTAGTGTATGACTTTTTTCCGGACCCTCCATGAACGCGTGATGCTTCGTACACCGAGCAACCATTTTTAGTCGAACTAGAAAGTGCTTAGTTTTTTTATTTGGATTTTTCTTCGAGGGGAGGTAGTAGATAACCTATTGAAAGTGCACCATTTTATCTGCTATGCATATCACCGCAACTTTTGATTAGATATTATGATAATAAATGGGTTCTGAGTAGCTCAGGGAAGGAGAATTGACGCACAATTACCATGATATATATAGAAGGCCGAACTGAAGTTTAAGCGTAAAGGACGTAGGTCGTCAATGTCGTATCACAACAGGTCTCATTAGAGTCAGTCAATGGAACGGTAACACGTGCACGACATCACCCTTTGTACTTTTACTCTTGTCCTCACCGTATGAATCAACAAAAACAACACGACATCACCCTTTGTGCATTACCTCTCATAATCATAGCACGGCATCATCCTTCGTGCATTATTCCTCACAGTATCGGCACGGCATCACCCTTCGTGCATTAACTCTTAAATCATGGCACGACATCATCCTTCGTGCATTAACACTTATAATATCGGCACGGCATCACCCTTCGTGCATTACACTCACTCACAATATCATGCACGGCATCACTGTTCATGCTTTACACTCTTCCTCACCCAAACAATAGAAACAATACGTCCCGGCAAGGGAATCAACAGTATCAACAATAACATCCCGGCAAGGGAATCAACAATATCAACAATAACATCCCGGCAAAGGATTCAGCTATAACCAATCTCGTCTTTAACAACTACTTTACAAAATGAAACTTAACTTGAGCCAATGCTCAACAATAGTCAATTACCAAGAAACTTTCATAAGCTTTGTTCAACATTAATAATCATAAATTTGAGCATGATCGATACATAGTAGAATCACAATAATCATGATATAAGACTCACGGGCATGCTTGACACCAATGTATAGATACTCATCACCACACCTATACATCGTACTCATACTAACACATAGCAAATAAGACCACAACTCCTATTCCCTCAAGCTAAGGTTAAGCCAAACACTTACCTCGAATCCACGGACAAGATTAGGCCTCAATTACCGCTTTACCTCTCGGTTCCACTTCCAATTTGCGTGTATCTAGTCATAATTTACTTGGTAACGTCAATAAATGCTAAATAAACCAATTCTAATGCATGAAAATAGATCTCCCAATGATTTCCCCAAAAAGTCAAAACCCGACCCCAGGCCCGCTTGGTCAAAACCCGAAGTTCGAACCAAAACCCGTCACCCATTCACCCACGAACTCAAATATGCAATTAGTTTTGAAATCGGACCTCAAATTGAGGTCCAAATCCCCAAAATTTAAAAATCCTAGCTTCTACCCGAAAACACCCAATTCCCATGAAAATCCTAGATTTTGAAGTGAAATCATGTAAAAAGATGGATTAGATTGAAGAAAATGAGTTAAAAATCGTTTACCTATGAGTTAGGGAAGAACTTGCTCTTGAAAAATCGCCCTTAGGAGTTTAGGTTTTGAAAAAGTTGTAAAATGAAGAAGAATCCCGTCAAAATCCCACTTAACAGGTCGCAGATGTTGCAATTGCGACCATGGGTTCGCAATTACGAACCCTTTGAAATCTGCTACCTTCGCATTTGCGACTACTGGGAACTTACTAAGGACTTCGCATTTGCGAAGAAATACTCGCAAATGTGAACAAGGCTTGCCAGGGCATACATCGCAATTGCGATCAGCCCCATCGCAATTACCAAGCCTGACAGGCTCGCAATTGCGAAGCCTGACCTCGCAATTGCGAGATCAGAGCCTGCAACAAATACCAGATGAAAAATCTGAAATTTCCTAAGTCAATTCACCCCGTGGCCTATCCAAAACTCACCCGAGCCCTTGGGGCTCCAAACCAAACATGCACGGAAGTCTAAAAACATCATACGGACTTGCTCGTGCGATTAAATCATCAAAATAACATCAACAACTATGAATTCAACCTCAAATTCATGAAATTCCTTAAGAACATTGAAATTTTCATTTTCTCAACTAAAGGTCCGATTTATACCAAATCAACTCCGATTCTTACCAAATTTCACATATTCAACTTAATTATTATTTTAAACCTGTACCGGGCTCTGGAACCAACATACGGGCCCGATACTATCAAGAACACGCATCATTTCATTTCAAAAAACCTTTATATTTTCCAGCAAACAATTTTCTTTAAAAAAATTTCTCGAGCTAGGGACCTCGGAATTCGATTCCGGGCATACGTCAATATCCCATATTTTACTACGGACCTTACGGGACCGTCCGATCACAGGTCCGGATCCATTTACCAAGAATATTGACCAAAGTCAACACCATTTTAAAGGCCAAATTCATTATTTTTCCTAAATTTCACATAAAAGCTTTCCTGAAACACGCCCGGACCGCGCACACAAATCGAGGTGAGACAAAAAGAGGGTTTTCAGGCCTCGGAACACAGTTTTGACTTCTAAAATAAAGGATGACCTTTCGGATCATCACATTCTCCACCTCTAAATCAACCGTTCGTCCTCGAACGGACATAAAAAAGTACTTGAGTCGTTGAAAAGATGAGGATATCGGCTCCGCATATCGGACTCGGACTCCCAGGTCGCTGCCTCAACAGGCTGACCTCTCCACTGCATAGGAACTGAAAGGAAATTCTTCGATCTGAATTGATGAACCTGCCGGTCTAGAATGGCTACCGGCTCCTCCTCATAGGTCAAGTCCTTGTCCAACTGGACAGTGCTGAAGTCTAACACGTGGGATGGATTGCCGTGATACTTCCGAAGCATGGACACATGAAACACTGGATGCATAGCTGATAAACTCGGCGGCAACGCAAGTCTGTAAGCCACCTCTCCCACTCGATCAAGTACCCCGAAAGGACCGATGAACCTAGGGCTTAGCTTGCCCTTCTTTCCAAATCTCATCACGCCCTTCATGGGCGACACCCAAAGCAATACTCGCTCTCCGACCATGAATGCCACATCGCGAACCTTACGGTCGGCATAGCTCTTTTGCCTGGACTAAGCTGTACGAAGCCTATCTTGAATGATCTTAACTTTATCCAAGGCATCCTGTACCAGATCTGTACCCAACAACCGATCCTCTCCCGGCTCAAACCATCCAACCGGCGACCGACACCGCCTACCATATAATGCCTCATAGGGAGCTATATGAATGCTCAACTGGTAACTGTTGTTGTAGGAAAACTCTGCTAATGGCAAGAACTGATACCACGAACCTCCAAAGTCAATAACACATGCTCGGAGCATATCCTCCAAAAACTAAATAGTACCCTCGGACTGTCCGTCCGTGTGAGGATGAAATGCTGTGCTCAACTCGATCCGAGTACCCAACTCACGCTGAACTGCCCTCCAGAAATGCGAGGTAAATTGTGTACCTCGGTCAGAAATAATAGACACGGGCACACCATGAAGACGAACAATCTCCCGGATATAAATCTCTGCCAACCGCTTAAAAGAATAGGAAACTGCCATAGGAATGAAATACGCTGGCTTAGTCAGCCTATCCACAATAAACCATACTGCGTCGAACTTCCTCTGAGCCCGTGGGAGTCCAACAACGAAGTCCATAGTGATACGCTCCCACTTCCACTCGGGAATCTCAAAACTCTATCATCTCCAACTGTAACCTGCTTGGCACCCCCGTGCCGCACCGTGTCCCTAAGGACAAGCAAATGAGGATCATCATACTGCCAATCTCGGATACGCTCAAATAATGAAGAACGAGCGAATGTGCAAGCTAGCACACAGTTGGGCTCAGAAACATCCAACCTCACGAACTGATTGGCTAAAGCCTGAACATCCAAAGCAAGCGGTCTCTCACCAACCGGAATATACGCAATACTGCCCATACTGGCTGACTTCCTACTCAAAGCATCGACCACCACATTGGCCTTCCCTGAATGATACAAGATGGTGATATCATAGTCTTTCAATAGCTCTAAAACCTCATCTGCCTCAAATTTAGCTCCTTTTGCTTGAACAAGTATTGCAAACTCTTGTGATCCGTGAACACCTCACATGACACGCCATATAAATAATGCCTCCAAATCTTCAGTGCGTGAACAATGGCTGCTAGCTCCAAATCATGAACTGGATAATTCTTCTCGTGAATCTTCAACTGCCGCGAAGCATATGCAATAACCTTGCCATTCTGCATCAACACTGCACCAAGTCCAATGCGAGATGCGTCACAATACACTGTATATGGCCCTGAACCTGTAGGCAAAACCAACACCGGTGCCATAGTCAAAGCTATCTTGAGCTTCTGAAAGCTCGCCTCACACTCGTCCGACCACTTGAACTGGGCACCCTTCTGGGTCAACCTGGTTATCGGGGCTGCAATAGATGAAAACCCTTCCACAAACCGGCGATAATAGCCTGCCAAACCCAAGAAACTCCGGATCTCTGTAGCTGATGTGGGTCGAGGCCGGTTCTTGACTGCCTCTATCTTCTTTGGATCTACCTGAATACCCTCTGCTGAAACCACATGACCCAAGAAAGCAATTGAACTCAACCAGAACTCACACTTCGAAAACTTAGCATATAAATGACTATCTCCCAGAGTCTGAAGAACCACACTCAGATGATTCTCATGCTCCTCTCGGCTGCGGGAATAAATCAAAATATCGTCAATGAAGACTATCACGAACGAATCCAAGTAGGGCCTGAACACTCGGTTCATCAAATCCATGAAAGTTGCTGGGGCATTTGTCAATCCGAATGACATCACCAAGAACTCAAAATGCCCGTACCGAGTGCGGAAAGCTGTCTTAGGGACATCGGATGCCCTAATCCTCAACTGATGGTAGCCAGATCTCAAGTCGATCTTAGAAAACACCTGGGCACCCTGAAGCTGGTCAAACAAATCATCAATCCTCGGCAATGGGTACTTATTCTTGATTGTGACCTTGTTTAATTGCCGGTAATCTATACACATTCCCATTGATCTGTCCTTCTTCTTAACAAACAACACCGGCGCACCCCAAGGCGAGATACTGAGCCTAATGAAACCCTTATCAAGCAAGTCCTGCAACAGTTCTTTCAACTCCTTCAACTCCGGCAGGGCCATACGATATGGCGGAATAGAAATGGGCTGAGTGCCCGAAGCCAAATCAATGCAAAAGTTGATATCCCTATTGGGTGGCATCCCCAGCAGGTCTGCAGGAAATACCTCTAAAAACTCACGAACAACTGGCACGGAATTCATAGAAGGAACCTCAACACTAGAATAATGCACATATTCCAAGTAAGCCAAACACCCCTTCTCGACCATACGCCGAGCCTTTATATAGGAAACAACCTTATTGGTAGAATGACTAGGAATCCCTCTTCACTCCAGTCGAGGCAACCTCGTCAAGGCTAAGGTCACGGTCTTGGCGTGACAATCCAACATGGCATGATAAGGTGACAACCAATCCATCCCCAATATGACATCAAAATCAACCATATCCAGAAGTAAGAGATCTACACGGGTCTCAAGACCCCTAATAATAACCACACACGAGCGATAGACACGACCTACAACAATGGAATTACCCACCGGTGTGAAATCATATACAAGAGCACTCAAAGAATCACGAGGCACAACCAAATACGTAGCAAAATAAGATGACACATAGGAATATGTAGACCCTGGATCAAACAGAACTGATGCATCTCTACTGCAAACTGAAACCGTACTTGTGATAACGGCATCGGATGCCTTAGCCTCAGGCCTGGCTGGGAAAGCATAACATCAAGGCTGGGCCCCACCACCTTGAACTACATCCCCGGGACGGCCTACTGCTGGCTGGCCTCCACCTCTAGCGGCCTGACCTCCACCTCTAACGGCCTAACTTCCACCTCTAGCTGCCTGTCCCTACCTCTAGCTGGTCGAGCGGGCTGTAGAACACCCGGTGCCTGAACCATAGCACGCGAACCCTGATGCTGAGAACTGATCAAGGCTCGAGGGCTAAATCTAGAAATATGCCTCGGATCGCCACAAGTATAACAATTCCTCGACTGCTGGGACTGCTGTCCCTGAAACTGACCTTGACGGCCTGAGTAACCACCCTGAAAACTGTGGAGCGGAGGTGCACTGATAGGAGCTGGCGATGCACTTTTGGGTAGATGATCCGAATACTGCATATGAGAACCACGGCCACCTGGAGCAACAGATAAGCCTGAAGTGCTGAATGAAACGGTCTGGGAGGACGGCCCCTACCAAAAGAATCCCTGCCTCCAGACGAGGCACCACTGTATCTGCCCGAATGACGAGGTCTCTTGTCTGACCCTTGACCACCCCCTGTGATAGAACCATCTCAACTCGCCAGGCCACATTGGCCGCATCCTGAAAAGAAATCTCGCTCCCTGTCTCCTTAGCCATCTACAATCGAATAGGCTGAGCAAGTCCCTCGATGAACCTCCTCACTCTTCTCTCTCTAAGTGGAAAGTATAATAAGATCATGACGGGCCAAGGCAATAAATCTGGTCTCGTACTGAGTGACGGTCATAGAACCCTGCTGAAGACGCTCAAACTGCCTCCGATAGTCCTCCCTCTGAGTAATAGGAAGAAACTTCTCCAGAAATAGCTGAGAGAACTGATCCCAAGTCAAAGCCGGTGACCCAGCTGGTCTAGCCAAATAAAAATCTCTCCACCAAGTCTTGGCGGAACCTGACAGACGACGAAAAGCAGCAAAGTTGACCCCATTGGTCTCCATTATCCCCATGTTCCGAAGAACCTCGTGATTGTTGTCCAAATAATCCTGGGGATCCTCTGAAGATGTACCTTCATAAGTAGTAGTGAAGAGCTTGGTGAACCTGTCCAACCTCCACAAAGCATCAACAAACATAGCTGCTCCATCACCGGTCTGAGCCACAACACTCGGCTGAACTACCCCAACTAGCTGAGCTGCTGGAGTCTGAAATTGGGGAGCCATCTGCTCCAGAGTGCGAGTAGCGGGAGTCTGTGCTCCTCCCCCAGCCTGAGAGATGACTGGTGCTACGGGAAGTAAGCCTGCCTGGGCGACACTCTCCATAAGGCCCACTAGACGGACCAGAGCATCCTGGAGTACCGGGGTAGCGATAAAAAACTCTGGGATCTGAGCTGGCCCTGCTGGATTGGTATGGTCTGGAGCCTCCTCCTCAAACTCTACCTGAGGCTCCGCCGCTGGTGCTGCTGCTTTGGGCTGAGTCCTGCCCCTATCTCGACCTCTAGCATGACCTCAACACCATCCCTTGCCCCTCGTAGGAACTGCCACTGGGGGCTCGAGCTGCTGATCAGTGGATGAAGAAGCACGTGTTCTCGCCATCTGCGAAAGAACAGAGTAGAATTTCAATTAGCATTAAGAAGTCAAATAGCATGACAAAGAAGAATAGATGTGAAGTTATTCCTAAACTCTGTAGCCTCTGGGGGATAAGCACAGACGTCTCCGTACTAATCCCTCAGACTCTACCTAGCTTGTTCGTGAATTGTGAGACCTAGGCAACCTAGTGCTATGATACCAGCTTGTCACGACTCGTATTTCCCACCCTCAGGAGTCGTGATGACGCCTGCTTCTGAAAGCTAGGCAAGCCAATTATTAAGGTTTTACACATTAACAATCAACCCAAAAAATAATAAGCAGTTACTATAGCTAAACAAATGAAAAACGCGGAAGAGTTATAACAAAACCACATAATCCAATACGTGTCTACCCACGAATTTTGTGTCAATAATTCACGAACATCTACGAATTTCTACAAATACTGGTCTGAAAAGAAAAAAAAAGTACAACTATTCTCGGAATGAAAAGAGACAGCAAAAAGCTAAAACAGGAAAGGGGGACTTTAGGCTCTGCGTACGCCAGTAAATCTACCTTGGTCTCCCTGGACTGAAGGCAGCTACCTCAGCTACTCACCGGGTCCGATACCGAAATCTGCACAAAAGAGTGCAGAGTGTAGCATCAGTACAACCGACCCATGTACTGAGTAAGTATCGAGCCTAACCTCGGCGAAGTAGTGACGAGGCTAGGACACAACAATCATATATACCTGTGTAGTGAAATCATATACAAACAAAATCATAATAACAGGAATCAACAGAATAAGATGGGAAGAGGACATGCTGCGGGGGATATCGGATTCTAACAATAAAGAAGCATCAATAAAGAATCATAGTGATTATCATATCCATATAAACAAGAATAATGAAATGGTAACACGTGCACGCCATCACCCTTCGTGCTTTTACTCTCGTCCTCACCATATGAATCAACAGAAAGTGCACGGCATCACCCTTCGTGCATTATTCCTCACAGTATCGGCACGGCATAACCTTTCGTGCATTAACTCTCAAATCATGGCACGGCATCACCCTTCGTATATTAACACTCATAATATCGGCACGACATCACCCTTAGTGCATTACACTCAGTCACAATATCATGCACGACATCGCCCTTTGTGCTTTACACTCTTCCTCACCCAAAAAATTGAAACAATATGTCCCGGCAAGGGAATCAACAATATCAACAATAACATCCCAGCAAGGGAATCAACAATGTCAACAATAATGTCACGACCCCGACCCCGGTCGTGATGGCGCCCAACACACTGCTAGGAAAGCCCAACTAATTTAATAACCTTAACCATTTTTATCCAGTTCATGAATTAATTAACACGGATAAATTACTAAGTCAAAATACTGAAATTCAGAAATAGAGTTAAAACATGCGGAAATCCCAAATATCAATACTGCTACACAGCCGGAAGATTCTGGTGTCATGAGTCTGAGCCTCTAATACATGAGTATGAACCTACTACATATCGTTCTAAAGAAATGCGGAAATAAAGCAATAAGATAAAAGGAAATATCAGGATTGCGGACGTCATGCAGCTACCTTGATACTCCCAGATATGCTACTCGGCAGAGAAGTCCTCACTCAGCCTCAGATGTACCTGGATCTGCACGCTGGGTGCAGAGAGTAATGTGAGTACTCCGACCCAGTGAGTAATAAACATAAATAAAGGCTGAGAGTAATAAATCCTGAATAGGCACAAAGTAATTCTATAAATACAGCAATTTAAACCAAGTAGTAGAAAGTCAGTAAACCAATAAAACAATTATTGAAATACTACAACAGATTAGTAGTAAATGACAGTCAAATATGAAATGCAACACATAGTCCGGTACTCTCTAGTACCCGCTGCGGCGTGCAGTCCGCTCCATTTATTTATCATCGACGGCGCTCACTGGGGGTGTGCAGACTCCGGGAGGGGCCCCTTACGGCCCAAGCGCAATAATAAGCCATCTCGTGGCATCAACTAGGCCCTCAGCCTCATATCAATATCAATACAATATCTCTGCGGCGCGCAGCCCGATCCCATACTCAGTCCAGAATCACATAAGCCCCTCGGGCACAGTAATATAGAAAGATTCAGCCCAAACTTTATTAAAAATATTAATTAAGTTTCAAGTTTGAGAAAAGGTGGCTGAGTTTGCAAAATAGTATTAATTACTAGAACTGAGTTCAATAGTATGTAAAAATGGTAAGAAATCAGTAATAGCAATCCCTGAAGGATTCAATCAGTTGGCTCGAAGCCCAAATATAGCAATCAGCTCAACTTATAATGATAATAATACGCAGTATATTCATCTACCGGGACGGACCAAGTCACAATCCCCAACGGTACTCTACCCCACGCTCGCTATCCGGCGTGCAAGTCACCTCAATATAGCACTACGATGTGCAAATCCGGGGTTTCAAACCCTCAGGACATCATTTACATCTATTACTCACCTCAAGCCGGCCAAAATCCTAGCTCGCTATGCCCTTGCCTCTCAAATCGACCTCCTCGCGCGCCGAATCTGATCAAAACCACAACGAATACGTGACATTATGCCAATGGAACAACACCCAATCGAAAACAACCGAAAAATATCAAAAACCTCAAAATTAGCAAAATTCGAGCCCTGGGCCCACTTCTCGAAACTCAGAAATTCTTACACCAACTGGTTCCTTATCTCGCCACGAGTCTATACATGTAAAGAACACCAAAATCGGAGTCCAAATGACCCCTCAAATCCCAATTTGAAATATTAAAACTCAAGCCCTAGCTCTTCCCCTTTTTGCTAAGTTTCCATGGATTTCAAGGTCAATTTCACAATAAAATCATGTTTTTAGTTCATAGGACTTACCTCCAATCAATCCCAGTCGAAACCCTCTTCAATTCCCGTCCAAAAGCTCTCAAGGATGCTCAAAAATGGTGAAAATAAAGCTTAGCTCGCGGATGAAATATTATTAAAACCCTTCTGCCCAGACCTGAAATCCTTCATCGCGTGCGCGACTACTGCCTCGCGAACGCGGAGCACGACATTTAACTTTCCAAAATTAGCCCTATGCGAACGCGAGACTAACCCCGTGAACACGATGCTCAGCCTTCCCCTCATACGCGAACGCGACCTTATTCATGCGAACGCGAAGGCCAATCATCACTGGCCCCCTATTCCTTATACGCGAACGCGATTGAGCTGGTGCGAACGCGAAGCACAGCCCTCCAACCTTTCGCGAACGCGGACCCTCTAACGCGAACGCGTAGAGCAAATTACCTGCCTCCCAATTCCTTCTTCGCGAACGCGTGACTCTTTACGCGAACGCGAAGAGTAAATTCTCTGCAACACCTGAAATGAGAAATCTGCAGCTTTTTAACTTAGGAAATGGTCCGGTTGACCACCCGAAACTCATCCGAGGCCCCCGGGACCTCAACAAAAAGCACCAACACATCCTATAACATCATTCAAACTTGTTCCAATCATAAAAACACCTCAAACAACACTAAAACCATCATTTCTCATTGAATTCAAGCCTAAGTTCTTCAATAACTTCCGAAATACGCATTCGATCAAAAACCCAACCAAATCACCTCCGAATGACCTGAAATTTTGCACACACATCCCAAATCACATAACGAAGCTACAGCAACTCTCGGAATTCCATTCTGACCCTCGGATCAAAATCTCACCTATCAACCGGAATTCGCCAAAATACTAACTTCGCCAATTCAAGCCTAATTCTACGCCGAACCTCCAAAATTACTTCCGATCACACTCCTAAGTCACAAATCATCCCCCGAAGCTAACCGAATCACCGGAAATCATATCCGAGCCCTCTAACGCATAAGTCAACATCCGGTTGACTTTTTCAAAACAAACCTTCCTTAAAGAGACTAAGTGTCTCATTTCCTTCTAAAGCCAATCCAAATCAACTCGTTTACACAAGACTCTTATAATGAAGCATAAAGAAGCAGAAAATGGGGGAAATGGGGCGGTAACTCACGTGACGACGGGTCGGATCGTCACATCCTCCCCAACTTAAACAAACGCTCGTCCTCGAGCGAGTCAAGAAACATACCTGAATCCTCAAATAGGTGAGGGTATCTGCTCCGCATCTCCCACTCGGTCTCCCAGGTAGCCTCCTCCACGGGCCAACCTCTCCACTGCACCTTCACCGAAGCAACATCCTTTGACCTCAACTTCCGAACCTGACGATCCAAAATGGCTGCTGGCTCTACATCATAAGTCAAATCACCCTCCAACTGAACTGTACTGAAATGCAAGACATGGGACAGGTCTCCAATATACTTCCGGAGCATAGAAACATGAAAAACTGGATGCACGCTCGACAAGCTAGGTGGCAAAGCAAGCTCATAGGCCACCTCCCCAATCCTCCTAAGTACCTCAAAAGGCCCAATGAATTGCGGACGCATTTTCCCTTTCTTTCCGTATCTCATAACACCCTTTGTGGGTGAAACCTTCAGCAAGACCTTCTCACCAATCATATAAGATACATCTCAGACTTTCCTATCCGCATAACTCTTCTGCCTCGACTGCGCTGTACGGAGTATCTCTTGAATCACCTTCACCTTCTCCAATGCATCCTGAACCAAATCTGTCCCCAACAATCTAACCTCGCCGGGCTCGAACCAACCAACTGGAGATCTACACCGTCTCCCATACAAGGCCTCATACGGTGCCATCTAAATGCTGGACTGATAGTTGTTTGTTGTAGGCAAACTCTGCAAGCGGTAGAAACCGATCCCATGACCCTCCGAAGTCAATAACACAGGCGCGTAGCATATCCTCCAATATCTTAATGGTGCGCTCGGACTGCCCGTCCGTCTGAGGGTGAAAGGCTGTGCTCAACTGCACCTGAGTACCCAACTCTCGCTGAACCGTCTGCTAAAACTGAGAGGTAAACTGAGTGCCCCATATGATGGAAACTGGGACACCATGCAACCGAACAATCTCCTGAATGTAAATCTCCGCCAGCCGCTCTGAGGAATAAGTAGTACAAACCGGAATGAAGTGCGCGGACTTGGTCAGCCTGTCAACAATCACCCAAATAGTATCAAATTTCTTCAAAGTCTGAGGGAGTCTGGTAACGAAATCCATAGTGATCCTCTCCCACTTCCACTCAGGAATAACCATCTGCTGGTGCAAGCCACCCGGTCTCTGATGTTCATATTTCACCTGCTGACAATTAAGACACCGGGCTACATACTCCACAATATCTCTCTTCATCCTCCGCCACCAATAGTGCTGTCTAAGATCCTAATACATCTTCGTGGCACTCGGATGAATGGAATACCGTGAGCTGTGGGCCTCCTCCAATATCAACTCTCGAAGCCCATCCACATTGGGCACGTAAATTCGGCCCTGCATCCTCAACATACCATCATCACCAATGGTCACGTCTCTGGCATCGTCATGCTGTACCCTGTCCTTAAGGACAAGTAAATGCGGATCATCATACTGACACTCCCTGATGCGGTCGTACAAGGAAGACCGAGAAACCACACAAGCCAACACCCGACTGGGCTCTGAAATATCTAGTCTCACAAATCGGTTGGCCAAGGCCTGAGCATCAACTGCAAATGGCCTCTCCTCAACTGAAATGTATGCCAAGCTCCCCATACTCACCACCTTTTGGCTCAAAGCATCGGCCACTACATTGGCCTTCCCCGGGTGATACAGAATGGTGATATCATAATCCTTAAGTAACTCTAGCCACCTCCGCTGCCTCAAATTAAGGTCCTTTTGCTTGAACAAATGCTGAAGACTGCGATGATCAGTGAATACCTCACAAGATACGCCATACAAGTAATGCCTCCAAATCTTCAATGCATGAACTATGGCAGCTAGCTCCAAATCATGAACGGGGTAGTTCTGCTCATGGGGCTTCAACTGACAAGAAGCATAAGCAATAACTCTACCCTCCTGCATCAAGACACAACCAATCCCAACTCGCGAAGCATCGCAATATATCGTATAAGAACCTGAAGCTGATGGCAAAACCAATACTGGAGCTGTGGTCAAAGCTGTCTTGAGCTTCTGAAAGCTCTCCTCACACTCGTCTGACCATACAAATGAAACACCCTTCTGAGTCAACTTGATCGAGGGCGATGCAATAGAGGAAAAACCCTGAACAAACCGGCGATAATAGCCTGCGAACCCAAGGAAACTACGAATCTCTGTGGCTGAGGACGGTCTAGGCCAACTCTGCACCGCCTCTATCTTCTTCGGGTCAACCTGAATACCCTCGCTGGACACCACGTGTCCCAAGAAAGCCATTGAACCGAGCCAAAACTCACACTTGGAGAACTTTGCATAAAGCCTCTCCTCCCTTAATCTCTGCAATACAACTCGCAAATGCTACGCGTGATCCTCCTGACTACGCGAGTATACCAGAATATCATCAGTGAACACAATGATAAATGAATCCAGACAGGCCGAAATACACTGTTCATCAGATGCATGAGCACTGCTGGGGCATTGGTCAGCCCGAAAGACATGACAAGAAACTCATAATGACCATATCTAGTCCTGAAAGCAGTCTTATGAATGTCTGAATCTCTGATCTTCAACTGGTGATAACCCGAACGGAGATCAATCTTGGAAAACACCCTCGCTCCCTGAAGCTGGTCAAACAAATCATCTATGCAAGGCAGGGGATACTTGTTCTTAATTGTTACCTTGTTCAATTGCCTATAATCGATGCACATTCTCATGGTGCCATCCTTCTTCTTCACAAACAGAACTGGCGCACCCCAAGGTGACACACTAGGCCGAATGAACCCCTTATCTAGGAGCTCCTGAAGCTGCTCCTTTAATTCCTTCAACTCCGCTGGTGCCATACGATATGGCGGAATAGATATGGGCTGAGTGCCCGGCACCAGGTCAATACCAAAATCAAATCCCTGTCCGGTGGCATGCCCGACAGGTCTGCAGGAAATACATCGGGAAACTCCCTCACAACCGGAACGGAATCCATGCTAGGAGTCTCAGCTCCAACATCCCTCACAAAGGCAAGATACGAGAGACAACCCTTCCCAACCATATGTTGGGCCTTCAAGAAAGATATCACTCTACTAGGAACATAATCAGTCACACCACGCCACTCGATCCGCTGTACACCCGGCATAGCCAAAGTGACTGTCTTAGCATGACAGTCTAGAATAGCATGACACGGAGATAACCAATCCATGCCCAGAATGACGTCAAATTCCACCATGCTCAATCGCAATAAATCAACTCGGGTCTCCAGACCCCCAATAATCACAACACATGACCGGTACACACGGTCCACAACAACAGTATCGCTCACCGGGTAGACACATGAACAGGTAAAGAAAGAGACTCCCGGGGCATACCCAAACAACGAGCAAAATATGAAGACATATATGAATAGGTGGAACCGGGATCTAATAATACTAAGGCGTCTCTATGGCAGACTGAAACAATACCTGTAATCACAGCGTCTGTAGCAATGGCATCTGCCTTGCCCGGCATAGCATAAAAATGAGCCTGGCCACCGCCTGATCGACCTCCACCTCTGGGACGACCCTTGGCTGCCTGATCTCCACCCCTAGCTGGCTGGGCGGGTGATGATGTAACTGGAGCAGAAGTCGAGGGCTGACCCCTCTGCTGATGCTGACTGCCACGAAGTCGAGGGCATTGCCTCCTCAAGTGACCAAACTCTCCGCACTCATAACAACTGCCCGGTGCTGGAGATGGGGACTGAAGGGAACCCCTCGCACCGGAGTGACTAGCAGATGCACTCGGCGCAGAAGAACCCTAAGCTGATGGGGCATGAGATGAACTCTGAGCTGGGAGGGCGTTGAGTGAAGACTGACCCTGCTGGGGCCCATGATGACCACGGCCTGAAGATCCCCCACGATACTCTGGACGGGCCGACTGAGCAGGCCTGAAAGAATGACCTCTACCATGCTGGAGCTGGCCCCTCGAAGGAGCACCACTGTAACTGCCCGATCCACGAGGCCTCTTGGCCTCCCTCTCCTCTCGCTCTCTACGGCGAATTGACTCGATCTCACGAGCGATATCCACCACCTCCTCAAACGTAGCACCCAATACTCTCTCTCTAGTTATCAGAATTCGGAGATGATAGTTAAGGCCATCCACAAATCTCCTGATCCTCTCACGATCTGACGGAACCACCCAAATAGCATGACGGGCCAACTGTGAAAACCTCGTCTCGTACTGAGTCACTGTCATATCCCCTTGTGTCAATCACTCAAACTGCCTACGCAGCTCCTCTCTACGGGACTGAGGTACATACTTCTCCAGGAAAAGAGTGGAGAACTGCTGCCAAGAAAGGGGTGCTGCACCGACAGGCCTACGCCTCTCAAAGTCCTCCCACCAACTAAGAGCAGCCCCCGTGAATTGAAAAGTAGTAAATGCCACACCACTCGACTCAAGGATCCCTGCCGTACGGAGCATACGCTGACACCTGTCAAGGAAACCCTGGGCATCCTCGCCCTCAGCACCACTGAATGTCGGAGGCTGGAGCCTACCAAACTTCTCGAGACGACGCTGCTCATCGTCGGGCATAGATGGAACCACGAAGCCCTGAGCTGGTGCAACCTGCTGAGCTGGAGGTGCCTCTGGTGTCTATAGTCCCTGCACTACCTGCTCAGGTGTGCGAGCAGCGGGGGTCTGATTGCCTCCCCCAGCCTGTGAAGTAGCTGCTGCTGCTGCTGTGGTGGCTGAAACTGCCTGAGCCAGGCCAGTGCAAGCTGATAAGATCTGAGCCAAGGCCTCCTGAAGACCCGGGATCACGATAGGCACAGCTGGTGCGTGAGCAGGTGCTGCTGGTATGTCCACAGTTGGGGCCTAATCCTGAGCTGGGGCAATTGTTGGATTAGCAGGTGCTGCCCCGGCTGCTCTGCCTCTGCCACGACCACGACCGCGTCCACGGCCTCTGGCGGCCTCAGTAGGTGGTACTGGTGGTCGTCCGCCATGTCCGGTAGCTCGTGTCTTCACCATCTGTGAGAGAATAGAATAATAGAAGTTTAGTTCTTGGTTCAACAAAGCCGCACGACAAGAATTTCAAGAATGTGAAGTTTTCCTAAAGGTTCTGCAGCCTCCCGAGGATAAGTACAGACGTCTCCGTACCGATCCACGAGACTCTACTAAACCGGCTCATGACTCACGAGACCAAGTAACCTAGGCTCTGATACCAACTTGTCACGACCCCAACCCCGGTCGTGATGGCGCCGAACACACTGCTAGGCAAGCCCGACCAATTTAATAACCTTAACCATTTTTATCCAGTTCATGAATTAATTAACACGGATAAATTACTAAGTCAAAATACTGAAATTCAGAAATAGAGTTAAAACATGCGAAAATCTCAAATATCAATACTACTACACAGTCCGAAGATTCCGGTGTCACGAGTCTGAGCCTCTAATACATGAGTATGAACCTACTACATATCGTTCTAAAGAAATGCGGAAATAAAGCAATAAGATAGAAGGAAAGATCAGGACTGCGGACGTCATGTTACTACCTTGATACTCCCGGATATGCTACTCGGCAGAGAAGTCCTCACTCAGCCTCAGATATACCTGGATCTGCACGCTGGGTGCAGGGAGTAATGTGAGTACTCCGACTCAGTGAGTAATAAACATAAATAAAGGCTGAGAATAAAAAATCCTGAATAGGCACAAAGTAATTCTATAAATACAACAATTTAAACCAAGTAGTAGAAAGTCAGTAAACCAATAAAACAATTATGGAAATACTACAACAGATAAGTAGTAAATAGACAGTCAA
>NW_017670435.1:610160-700155 GCF_001879085.1 Nicotiana attenuata
AATCCAAGAAAATTCGGCTGACCTAAAGTGACCTCAACTAGCATCAATTGGTACTAACAATTGCCCTCAACTCAAATGAATCATTAACAACATCCACTCTTTTAAACACCATGGATCTTAGTGCGACACAAGAGCATCAAGAGTTGACTCAACGCATCCAAGGAACTCTTTCTATTACTTCGGTCATTTGGCTTATGCTTAATAACAAACTTACTATGAGAATGAAGCATTATCTTTATGTAACTATTAAATCCATTCTAATATGGAACAAAAAATATGTGTACACCATATTACATTTGCTTTTTTACTTTTGTTGTTGTAGCTTCTGTTGACCGTTGTGATTATGTCCTTTTTGTTAGAATTATGGTGCTGCAGACGACTCTTCATGTCCAATGGAGATAGAAAATATTGTTGATAAAAAGTTTATGTTTAAAGTGGAGGTTAAGAGTTCCAACGGTAAGAATCAAGATGATGTCTTGAAAGTTGTTACACTTAGTGACGACGAGGAAATTATAAAGAAATACATTCCTTCTCCACGTGAAGAGACATTCAAAGTATGTTTCTCTACTTAATTTTTCACAACTTTCCTATTTGTGATTGAATTAATTTACTTATGATGTACAATTTTTTATAGGATCCAGATTTCAATAATAACGAACTCAGTCATGAAGATAATGAAATCACGGTGATTTTATAACTCATTATTAATATTTTACATAATTCATTCTTTTAATTTAATGATTTGCAGGTTATACAATAATAAAGCAATAAGAACTATAGATTAACTATTGATTTTCACAAGTTTTTATGTTTTAAATATGTAGGATTCTACTGAAGATAACGAGTTGACCGATGTTGGACATACACCTGCCAAGATTGCAGCAGTGGTTGAAGAAGATTTGAATGCACAGTTATCGGGAAATAAGATCAAGAGAGTATTTAAAAAGAGGAAGATAGCATAAGTTGTTTGCATATGTACGATTCGTAGAAACTAAGAATTGTCAGATTAGTTAGTTTATTAGTTTTATTAGTTATGAACAAGATGTTTGAATCATTTCATGTTTTCCATGGTATTGAACTTTTCCTGTTTAGTTAGTTTGGTATTTTCATTTGCTATGGACAAGATATTTGAATCAGTTCATGGTTCTTTCAGTTGTTAAAATTTTCCTATATACATACGTACGACAGTCCACAGAGTTTTAAAGCTCCATTCATCTTTTTTTACTTAATAAGGCTATGAGCCAGTGTTGGTTAGTGTTGGTTATTTTTTTAACCCATTTAACTGTTATGTTGGCTTTATATGTAGTCGAAGATTTTTTTTGCATTCTTTGTTGATATATTTCTCCATTAGGCTATCTATAATTGATGTGATAGTGAAGCTGTGATGTGCGATGAGCAATCTTGAAGTAATATTAGTGAAATTATTTAATTTTGTTGATAGATTTTTACATTAACCATTTATAGCTTGCATCTTCCTCCAGGGATGGATCAGAAAGTTAGTTGACGAAGATTTCAACTATATGACTGAATTACTTTCCATAAAGTGCTAAGTTTGCTGAAATATTAACATTAATTCAATATATGTGTCAAGTAGTTCCTTTTTGGGGTGCTCTTATTTGGTTTGTAACAGTCTATACCTCTTTTGACGATTATAACTTCATGAAAAGCATGAGTAAATTGAAAAGTGATCTGAAAATGGTATGAGAAATATTTTCTTCCTGGAATTAAAAGAAAAAATGTTTCTCACCAGCGAGTGCTCTTGAATGGAATATTTATTCTGAAATGGCTATTAAATTTATAGTGACTGATATACATCTATGTATTTGGTAGTTGTGTCAGTTGTGATGCTGTAAATGGGTGTACTATAAAATTAACCTCGCGTAAAGTAGATTCCAATTAATGAAATTTAACTACCTTTCTGGAAAGAGACAGAGAAGATTATGTACTTCTCTAGAAGTTGAAAAAATTCTTTTACCACCAAAGAGGCTCTAACTCCCACGTCCTAAATTTTAGAATTCACCAAGTTAGGGCATTTCAAATTATAACTGATTGTAAACATATTATATATAACAAATTTTCATTTGAAAAATCTGAAACAAATCATATCTTTTGTGATTGTTTACGAAAGGATAAGTGTTTTTTATTGTAATAAGCAAGTTATTTAAAAGGGCACTAATATAATCTAATTTTTAATTAAGGGGTTATATAGATAGATAAGGGAGAAAACGAATAGTCAATGAATTCTTCTATAAATCTACATGAATTTAATTTATTTTCCTAAATTTTAATTATAAAAGTTATGGTTATTGTCCTTTATTTATGATGTAAAGATTTTTTTGCACAGATAGAGCAAACAAAAACTGCTTCTAATATTCATTAATTAATTCCACAGAGGTAACAACTAGCAGTTAAAGAGTCATAAACAGTTTTCTAATTCTCAACGTAAGTTTATCTTTTCCAAAACTCCTACTTTCCATCTTAGAATAACGATCATCAATACAATTCATCTTTCTTCTAAAGTCTTTCAAAAGGGCATACTAAATCCAGCTTCTCAGATCCTTCTCCATGGAAAATCAAAAATTTCAACTTTCTATACCAAGCAAATACACGATACAGAATCAGAAAAGGCGCAAAAAAAACTCTGTTACCAAAGGTATGTTCTTTGATTACCATTGTCATATCTGAAATACTTTTTATATGTTTTTTTTATTGCAAGCTTATAAGTAGTAAGATCAAATAGAGTAAAAAAAAATTATAATCTCTCATCAATTTGTAGATAAATGGGGTAAAAACATAATTTTGGCGACGATTATGGTATATAAAATTTAGGTTTAAGTTATGAAGTCTTTATACTGAAACAACTTCTGTAAAAGAGTATTCATATAAATTTAGCTTCTAAAAGGACTTAGACAACATGAAGTTGGTTGAAGAAGTTCAACAGTAATCGAGTTCTAACGTTTGCAAATTATAGAACATATGGAACTATAGTGTTAGGTTATTTCTACTCCATATTCAAGTACTGAGACTAAATTTTATGATAATTGATTTATTCTTGAATTTATATCCAAAATCATGCATTCCTTCGGACTCATGTGGTAGATGCGCTAGCAAATTTTGCTGGTCTTTGAGGAAATCTTGATCATCTAAATATCTGCTTAAGTTTATTTTGTCGCCAAAATTTTTTTCCTATCATTTTCTACCTTGTGTAATTTATAATTGCTCTGAATTTTAGCATCTGTTGTTTTATGAGATTATAGATTTTCTAATAATAATTTTCTGGTGCCTTCAATTTTTGTGCTTCATTCTGTTTTGATGTGAGAGTACATAAAAATAATTTATTCCGAAGGATGAAAAACATGTGGTTCAAAGGAAGAAAAGGGTTAGAGGTACTGGGTCAACAAGAACAGCTAAAAGGGACGAAAAATTTATATAGCTTATATTTTGTTAGTTCTCTGTTCACTGATTATTAGGAAAGTTGTGCATATTATTGCCTCTGAAGCCTCCTCCTTCAAAATTCTGCATTTTATATATTTATATTTTACTAAAAAAATTTCTTATTTGAATGTTTGGTTTAGTTATATAACTAATGATGCATATTAATATTATTTTGTAGACATGAGAATACATCATATTGAACCTTCTAATAATACAAACTATTCTGTCGGAAGTGAAGAAAGAGTTCCTCCTTTGTCCGATATAACAAATGGTGAGTGAAAATAGCATCTATTTAATATATTAGTTGTGTTGTTACAACTTACTTTATCATAATTAATTCTTATTATAATGTTTCGCCAAGTTGATTAATAGTTCTACAACTAATGATGCATATAAAACTCATTGTGCAGACATGCAAATAAATTATCTTCTCCCCGATTTAAATACAATTCCTATATGGCAAGGTTAGTTCCTCAATGGTGTTCTTTATTAAACACCTTTATTATATACATTATTTTTTGACTTATCTTATTCTATCTGTATTACTTTTAAAATTATACGTTCTCATCATAGATGCGCACAGTGACAACATATTGCCTGATTTAAATGACACTCCAACTGAAAAAGGTATTAAAAGTTTGATTCTCATATTAAATTTTCGTCGTAAATATATCAAAAGTTAAAAAATTATTATTTAATAGGAACTCTTTCAAAGTTTTTCTAACAATCCTTCTACATTGTAGATGTGCAAATGCATAATTCTCTGCCAGATTTAAATGAAACTCCAATAATGCAAGGTAAGGATTTGAAATTCTTATTGTTATTAGTTAAAAGTAAAATACAATGTTAAGATTAATGAAAATTAATTATTCCAACTCTCTTACTAGAAATCGAGGCTGCAATAAACAACACTGTCATTCAGTATGTTTCTATGAGATATTGATTTACCTTTAAATAATGACCTTATACTAGATGTGGCTATATGAATCTAAAGTTACTTAATTGACTATCTTCAAGAGAAATATTTTGGCATTGTTTCAAGTTCTAACACCCGAAATATAGGAACTATTTTTTCCATAATGATAGTATACTAAGAAGTGAACTGGCAACTAAAAGTTGTAAAGTTTAGGAGTATATGTAGAAATACTGTACGTTAACGCACTGTATCATGTTGATGTGATAATGGAGATTATTGAGTTGTCTTTACCAATACTTGAATTCTGGATTCAACTTTTGCATCTCCTCCTCTAATGTTTATGAATCGTAGTAGATTAAAAAGAATGGCAGTGTTCTATTGAAACTTAGTATGTCTGTATAGACTACAAGTAGAGTGTGCAATGAAGGGAAGCTTCTCTAGGAGAGCCTATGGATGATCAGGGGAGTAGAAGTAGGAGTAGTAATAGTATTAGATCAATATACACTTACAAATTATACATGTAACAGGGCAGTTGCGAAATAACATAGGATATGAAGATGATGAAGAGTATCCAGGTATAACAACCATATCTTTGCACTTTTCTGTTTTTATTAAAGAAGAATCTATATTGACAAACATAGATGTATATATTAATAATCCATCCCTATTAATTGATTTAACTAATACTTTTTTTAGATGTGGATGTTGAATGTGACGAAATTTACACTGAAGGTACTTATCAGATACTCCTTAATCACTCAACATAGTTGGATAAAATAAATCAATAATCTCTATCTTTGACTTTATATATTATTGCAAGTATAGATTACTGGGACATATGAGATGCTACATATGAATGCGAAAAGTGCGGTGCTCTTTTTTGGTTTGAAGAAAGAATCCGCAAGCATTACAACAAAAAACCTATTTTCACAATGTGTTGTGATCGCGGAAAAATAAAGCTTCCAGATCTTAAGAAGCCTCCTGAAGTTTTGAAACAACTTTTATTTGGATAAGGTTAGAGGAATTATAACTTTTATATCAACATGTTCATATCGTCTTATATTCACATTTATCATTTTGCAATGGTTTTAACATAGGTCCTAAAAGTAGCCATTTTCGAGAAAATATTAGGAGTTATAACTCCATCTTCTCATTTACGTCAATGGGGGGTAAGGTTCATGTCTCTATCAACCAGAAAAGAGGGCCAAGAACATTCAGATTATGTGGTCAAAACTATCATCAAATTGGGAGCTTACTACCTCCTGAAGGATCTACTCCAAAATTTGCACAATTATATATATATGATACAGAGAATGAAGTTACAAATAGAATCAACGCTATCAGGTTAGCCTTATACCTTTATTATATAATACTATAAAAATAACATCTAATTTAAAAACCTTTATTGATATCATATATTTTTTCAGTCGTGGCGAAGATATTAATAAACTTCATGCTGAAATTGTTTCTGATCTGAAACAAATGCTTGATGACAATAATATTTTGGCAAAGGCATTTAGGATGGTCAGAGATCGATTCCAAGAGAATATAGACTCCAATGTTAAGCTCAGATTAATAGGGAAGAGAGGTACTGATGGTAGAAGATACAACTTACCAACAATACCAGAAGTAGCTGCTTTAGTGGTTGGTGATTTTGAAGTTTCTGGAAGTGATCGCGATATCATTATAGAAACACAATCTGGACAGCTACAAAGGATAAATGAACTAAATGCTGCATATTTAGGTCTACAATATCCTTTGCTTTTTTCTTATGGTGAAGATGGGTACAGAGAGGACATTCCTTTAAGTCAAGGTGATCAATCATCGAGAGGAAGGCAATGTGTAAGCATGCGAGAATTTTTCGCTTATAGAATTCAGGAAAGAAAAGATAAAGTTCCCATAATTGTGTCTTTAGGAAGATTATTTCAGCAATTTTTAGTTGATGGTTATACAATGATAGAATCTTCTCGGTTGAAGTTTATAAGGACTCATCAAAAGCAATTAAGAGTTGATTCTTATAAAGTCCTAGAAGATGCTATATTGCATGGTGACATCGATCCTTCATCCCAAGGTAAAAGGATAATTCTACCTTCAAGCTTTACAGGGGTGCACGATATATGGTTCAGAATTATCAAGATGCTATGGCAATATGCAAATGGGCTGGATATCCTGATCTTTTTATTACATTTACTTGCAATCCTAAGGGGCCAGAGATTACTAGATTTGTGGAGAGCAGGGGCTTGAATCCTGAAGATCGTCCAGACATTTTAAGTAGGGTGTTCAAAATTAAATTGGACCACTTAATAAAGGATTTGAGAGATAATCAAGTTTTTGGACAAGTAAAAGCAGGTATACCATTTAGAATTTAATTTAAATAAAGATGGTGATTTTATATGAGTTTTTCCTATGATTCAGATAATTATTTTTTCAAATTAACTTGCATAATTTCCAATGCAGTGATTTACACCATCGAGTTCCAAAAACGAGGGCTGCCTCATGCTCATATCTTACTCTTTCTTCATGAGCATAATAAATTTCCATCTGCGTCAAATATTGATCGAATAATTTCGGCAGAAATACCAGATGAGGTGGGTGATTCTAATTATTATAATGCCGTAAAAAATTTGATGATGCACGGTCCATGTGGTTCTGCTAGGAAATTTTCTCCTTGCATGCAGAATGGTAGATGTACAAAGCACTTTCCTAAAAAGTTTGTTGACGCAACAACGGTTGATGAAGAAGGGTATCATGTTTACAGAAGAAGGGATAATGGTAGAACAATTATGAAAAATAGTATTCATTTGGATAATAGATATGTGGTGCCACACAATCTCTTCTTATTATTAAAATATGGCGCTCATATCAATGTGGAGTGGTGCAATCAAACCATATCCATTAAATACTTATTTAAGTATGTCAATAAAGGTCATGATCGTGCAACTGCTGCTTTTTCTCAAAGTACTCATGACAATGGTTCATCAAGCATTGATGAAATCAACATGTATTATGATTGTCGCTACATATCCCCATGTGAAGCTGCTTGGAGAATATTTAAATTTCCAATTCATCATAGAGAACCGTCAGTGGAAAGACTATCATTCCATCTTCCAAATGAACAAAGTGTCATTTTCTCTGATGATGATCCAATTGATAATGTTGCCAATAGACCAACTGTAAAGGAATCTATGTTTTTAGGATAGTTTGAGGCAAACAAAATTTATTTGGAAGTAAGAGATTTGACTTACGCAGAATTTCCTCTTAAATTTTGGTGGAACCAAAAATTAAAAAAATGGGAAAAGAGGATAAAATCTGCATTTTCTATTGGGAGGATTTTCTTTGTTACTCCAGGAAGTGGAGAGATATATTATCTCAGATTGTTGTTGAATGTAATCAAAGGTCCAACTTCGTATGAAGAACTTAGAAGAATTAACAATCAGAACTATCTTACTTATAGAGATGCATGTTATGCACTTGGGTTGTTGGATGACGACAAAGAGTATGTCGATGCTATAAAGGAAGCAGGTACTTGGGGAATGCCATCTTATCTAAGACATTTATTTGTCATGTTGTTGTTATCAAATTCAATGTCACGGCCAGAAATTGTTTGGCAATCATCATGGCAATTATTGTCAGAAGATATTCTCCGTGAAGAAAGAACATTATTGAGTAACCCAGTTATTAAAACATAAAATTTTCATATTAAAATAAATTTTTACTGCTATATGGATTAAATGAGGAATAAATGTTGATACATGATAACTTCTGTAATATTCTACTTTCTTGAATTTGGTGGTCTGATAGATGAAGACAAATCTCTTTTTTAACTATTTATAAAGTCAATTTGATCAATTTATAATATCAATCTTTTCTCGCTACCTTTTATTCGTATATGTTCTAAATGACATCACAAATTGCAACTTTCTCTTTTGACAATTTTAATACATGTAGTTAAAAGAACAAAAAATAGTACTCCAGATCCATGCTTAGATATGTTATTTTATAACATATAAAAATCAATGATCTGTATACTCATACAAACAAACTATATAAACATGAAACTACATGGTTGAGTTTAAATTATGAGTATATATTTTATTTTGAACTCTAACATTTTTATGTCATGCAGAGGCTGAATTAACCGATGATGAATTGAAAAATCGTTGCTTGAAAAAGCTGGACAGGATTTTAAAAGGTTGTGAAAAAAGCTTTAACGATTTTCCGACAATGCCAAGACCATATTACAATGATGAAGAATTTGATGATGCCAACAGACTAATTAATGAGGAATTGCGCTTTAATAGGCGTTCTCTGTCACGACCCGGATTTTCCACCATCAGAGTCGTGATGGCGCCTTCTCGTGGTAGCTAGGCAAGCCAACTTAATTACCTTCCCATCACTAGCAATTATCTTTAACAGATTATAACATCAATATAGAACATAAAGTCTAATAAGAACAATAGCGGAAGTCTGTCTTAAAATGATGAATTTAAAACGCGGAATATTCAAAAACAACCTCTACCCAAGATTTGGTGTCACATTACTCACGAACCACTAAGAATAAACTAAATACAAAGGTCTGAAAGAAATATAACAGCTGTCTGTCTCGAAACAAGGAGGCAACAGTCTAACAGAAAACAATGAAAAGAGACGCCGGGCCTGCGGACGCCTGCAAGGCTACCTCAGTCTCGTGAATATGAATCGCCTGCTTCCGAACTACTGCTGCTGCTGTTCCTCAAAACCTGGACCTGTGCAAAAATGCACAGAAGTGTAGCATCAGCACAACCGACCCCATGTGCTGGTAAGTGTCTAGCCTAACCCCGGCGAAGTAGTGACGAGGCTAGTATGGACACCACATAAACCTGTGCAGTTATAGATATACAGCGGAAATCGAATACAAAGCAATTACCAACATGGGAGGGGAAACATGCTATGGGGAGTTACAATAATAACAATAATCCAGAGTAACAACTAAAGCAACTTAGGTTCACAGTGAACAAGAAATCAATACTCAAATGTAAACACATAGCCTCAATAATTGTTGCGGCGTGCAACTCGCTCCATAATTACCATTGTTGCGGCGTGCAACCCGCTCCACAATATCATTGTTGCGGCGTGCAACCCGACCCATATTACTTATCATATATCATTGTTACGGCGCGCAACCCGATCCTCATATATTATTGTTGCGACGCGCAACCCGAACCTCAACATTATTGTTGCGGCGCAACCCGATCCTCACCTTTTACTGTTGCGGCGTGCAACCCGATCCTCAATATCATTGTTGCACGTGCAACCCGACCCTCACATATTATTGTTGCGGCGTGCAACCCGACCCTCAATATCATTTAACAGTCCGACTCCCCAAACAACAGTCACAATTAAGGGGCATAAAAATAAGTAAACATTTGACAAACATCCCGGCAAGGGAAAGAATCCAACAAGTTCAACCAGATCCCGGCAAGGGAAAGAATCCAACAAGTTCAACCAGACGTCCCGGCAAGGGAATAATCAACAACGTTTTCTCTTTCTTACTTTTCTTATCTCACGATATCATTGGAGCCCAAGCTCCAAGAAATTTCTTATCTCATATTCCGTCACAAACAAAAATATGACGACTTCCCAGTAAGGGAACAAAACATCATCTTAAATATTCTGGCAAGGGGATTACTATAACCACATTAGTTCCAACATCTAACCACCATATTAGTTCCAACATCTAACTACCACAGCTATAACCAGCCTATTACCACACTTGACCACCTCAGCTATATCTAACCGACTACCACATCCAACCAACCCATCTACAGCTATAGTCATCATATGACACAAGGAAACATTAACCTGAGCGACCCTAGTATCCGTTAAGAACACAATACAGAGGAATCACAACCCAACAATAGCCCGCCAAGAGGGCAACATAATGATCTCTCCTCTTTCTCGCTTTTACTTCACAATTCTTTTTCACAACTCGAGCAGATGCTCCAGAGGTTCAATTATCACTTAACTTTCGTTCTACAACTGGAGCCGACGCTCCTCAATGGATTAAGTCATTTCATATACTTTCAATATTCGTATCACAGTTCGAGCCAATGATCCTAGGAATCAAATTATCATATCACCATTCACATGTTATTCACAATATATGGAAATACTCCAATAAACATGAAATTCACAATAAGTTCATGATAATCACATTATAAGGACTCACGGTCATGCTAGACACAAATGTATAGATACTCGTCACCATGCCTATACATCGTACTCGATCACATAGCAATTAGCAACAAG
The DNA here is from genome assembly GCF_001879085.1 of Nicotiana attenuata. Lineage (NCBI taxonomy): Eukaryota > Viridiplantae > Streptophyta > Magnoliopsida > Solanales > Solanaceae > Nicotiana > Nicotiana attenuata. Next base: position 620,800 of record NW_017670435.1, read on the forward strand.
ACTCAACTCCTATTCCCTCAAGCTAGGTTTAAACCAAACACTTACCTCAAAGCCTTGAAATCCACTTAATCCTCAACTATCGCTTTACCTCGTGATTCCACCTCCAATACAGTGATATCTAGGCATAATTAATTCAACAATATCAATAAAGACTCAATGGCAACTTCTCATAGCCTAGATATATGTTTTCTAGCATTATTCCCAAAATACCAAAATTAGACACCGGGCCCACATGGCCCAAACTCTAGGCTCGGACCAAAACCCGATCACCCATTACCCCACGAGTGCAAATATATAATTTGTTTTAAGATTCGACCCCAAATTGAGGTTGAATCACCCAAAATTCTCAAAAACCTAACTCTACCTAAACCCCATAATTTCTACCTTGATTTCATGTTTTTAGGGCTAGGAATTCACTAATTAATGAAGGAAATTGAAGGAAACAAGTTGAACAATGCTTACTCAAGAAGTTTTGATGAAAGGAAGCTTCAATGGACGCCTAAGTGCTTGGAGAAGAAAGGGTTTCGTGTGTTTTTATGAAAAATCCCGTGCTACTGTTCTGTTTTTAACTTAAAAATTCGCTGGGCAAAATTGCCCTATGCGATCGCGGAAATAGGGATGCAATCGCGAAGGGTACCACTGACTGGTCATCGCGATCGCGTGGAGGGTTACGCGATCCCGTAGAAGAACTACTGGGGGTCCAAGGATTTGGCTTACGCGATCGCGTGGTTCAAGACGCGATTGCGAAGGAAGACGACTCAGTGCTATGCGATCGCGTGGGGAAGAGCGCGATCGTGAAGAAGGAAATCCCTGTGTAAAAATTGCAGAAAATTTGATATCATCCTAAGTCCAAAACCACCCCGAACACCTCCGAAAACACTCCCGAGCCCTCGGGGCTCCTAACCAATCACACACCCTAACTTAATAACATCTTACGAACTTACTTGAGCGATCAAATCGCCAAAATAACCTCAAAATCATCATTTTCCTTTCAAACTTCATAAACTTCAAACTTTAGATATTTAGGTCCGAACGCGTCAAACGACGTCCGATTTCGACCAAACTTCACAGAAAGCGCTTGAACAATATATAAGACTTGTGCCGGGCGTCGGAACCAAAATACGAGCCCGATACCACAGTCTTTTAATCAATTTTCATTTCCATTTTCCTTAATAATTTTAGAAAAACAATTTCACAGAAAAATTCATTTCTCGGGCTCTAGACCTCGGAATTCGACTCCGGGCACATGCCCGAGTCCCATATTTTTCTACGAACCTTCCGGGACCGTCCAATCTCGGGTCCGGGTCCGTTTACCAAAAATGTTGACCAAAGTCAACTGTAATCATATTAATGTCAAAATTCTTCTAATTTTTCACAGAATTCACATATTTCAACATAAAAGCATTCCGGCTATGCGTCTGGACTGCGCACGCAAATCGAGGCAAGTAAAAATGAGGTTTTCAATTCCTCGGAAGCACGGAACGAATGAGAAAACAGGTGATGACCCTTTGGGTCGTCACATTCTCTCACACAGGAACATCAACAATTATTAATGAAATTAACATTCGAGCAGAAGTCTGTTTATGATAAAATCATATCTGCAGTGAATGAAGATAAAGGAGGGTTATACTTTTTATATGGTCATGGAGGAACTGGCAAAACTTTTATCTGGAAAACATTTTCTTCTGGCATACGATCTAAAGGCGATATAGTGATAAATGTTGCTTCAAGTGGTATTGCTTCTCTTTTATTACCAGGAGGTCGAATTGCCCATTCAAGATTCGCAATCCCTCTAAATCCAACTGAAGATTCAACATGCAATATAAAACAAGGTACTCCTTTGGCAAAGTTGATTGTGAAGGCAAAATTGATCATTTGGGATGAGGCACCAATGATGCATAAATACTGTTTTGAAGCTCTTGATCGAACTCTTAGAGATATTCTAAGATTTAAAGATCCGTCAAATTTAGATCGGCCATTTGGAGGTAAAACTATTGTTCTTGGAGGTGACTTTCGACAAATCTTGCCTGTAATTACAAAAGGTACTAGGCAAGAGATTGTTAAAGCAACTCTAAATTCTTCATATTTCTGGCCCCACTGTCAGGTTTTAAAGCTAACAACAAATATGAGATTGCAAGGAAATATATCTGGTGCTGATTTGGATGATTTAAAAGAGTTTTCTGATTGGATTTTGGCAATAGGTGATGGAAATATTGGATGTTCCATTGATGGCATTGAGAAAGTACAAATACCCGATGATCTTCTCATACATAATTGTGATGATCCAATATCTAGAATTGTAGAAAGTACATATTTTGATTTCTTGAGACATTTCACGGATATAAAATACCTTCAAGAAAGAGCGATTCTTGCGCCAACTCTTCAGATGGTAGAATCGGTGAATGATTACATGGTTTCTCTCAACAATAGTCAGGATAAGTCATACTTAAGTTCGGATACAATTTGCAAGTCTGATCACGCATTTACATCTTTGGAACATGTACATACACCTGAATTTCTAAATAGTATTAAATGTTCAGGTATTCCAAATCACTCTATCTCTTTGAAGGTAGGTGTTCCTGTGATGTTGTTAAGAAATATAGATCAATCGTCAGGATTGTGCAATGGTACAAGATTGATCATCACAAGACTTGGAAATCGGGTAATTGAAGCCAAAGTATTATCTGGAAACATGGCTGGAGATAAAGTTTTTATACCAAGAATGACACTTACTCCATCGGATGCAAGAATTCCTTTTAAGTTCCAAAGAAAGCAATTTCCGGTCATTGTATCTTTTGCCATGACCATCAATAAAAGCCAAGGTCAGTCATTATGTAATGTGGGATTATTTTTGAAGAAGGCTGTGTTTACTCATGGACAACTATATATTGCACTTTCAAGAGTAACAAGTAGAAAAGGGTTAAAGATCTTATGTTATGATGATGATGGGAAAATAACAAATGAAGCTACAAATGTAGTGTATAAAGAAGTTTTCCGAAATTTAGAAGATAGAAGTTTTTAATGAGTAAGTATCAAAAGAACAGCAGCAACAACAAGTTCAGTGTACATACTCAGTCTACAGTTGGTCATACTACAAACAAAATAAAATTGGATGAGGTACTCATTCTTCTAAATTTAATTTACTTTGATATGTCCTATTATAGCTTAATTGTTTTTTAGTCACGGGGAAATACTTTTATTTGTTAAATTATATATCTATATTTGCAGGAAATACTTCAATTAAATTGTGGAGTTGCAAGAATATGGATTACCAATCATCATTTCACATTCATTGATTGCTACTAGGTATGCAATATTAGTTAGGATGAATTTTATTCGCAAATATATAATAACAGTGGTAGTTCGATCTCTGAATGCTCATTATGAATAGGAAGAAAAATATCTTCAAGTTGGCATAAGGTGAATACATAGCTCCTGAGAAAATTGAGAATGTTTATGTCAAATGCAAAATTTGTTGCACAGTGCTTTGTCTATGGTACGCAGATAAAGAACTTTTCTTTTACGGATTAACTAAATGGTGTCTCCTTTGCTCACAGCTAAAACATTGCAGGTGATAGCTTTACTTTCTCTTTAATAGCAATAGTTTGTGTAGAATTTTGCTCACTGCCCGTCAAATTTAACTTTCAAAATTCTCCTTTGCAGGTGTCTCTTCTTTGATCCATTATTAGCACTGGAGAATTTTGAAACTTCTTGGTTGTGGATGAAGGTTTCGACAAATTGTGATCATGTCAACATTATACAACATAAGTGTTTTTCCCTATATTAAAATCTGTTTGCACATGGTCTTCTTTTCAATTTTTTCTGTATCAACATTCCTGATATTTTATATACTAATATCTTCGGCATTCCTAAGACCCTCAAGTGAAATGTGAAGTGGGAACCCTGTTTCCACATTTGCATATATTTGTTTCTATGTTGACAACTCTTATTAGTTCTTCAAGAACCTTGCATTAACATTATCACTCTCCGATGTTATGTCCATGATTCTTATGGGTATATATTCTAAGTTATTTCGTATAATCTGTGTTTCACGGAATCGGACGCGATCATTCTTTCATTTCACTTAATATTTCTTAACAATGGCAGGGTTTTGATGTGAAACTCATTGATGTCAATAGAACATGTAAGGTCACTAAGGTAATGCGGCTATTCCAATGGATTTGTCATTCTTTTTTAATGGAGCTTGAATAAACAATTTCACAAATTATGGCTGAAATGTGATACAGGGGGGACAAGTTGTCAAGTATACTGCTTTGTTGGCTTGTGGGAACTATCACGGAGTTGTTGCTTTCGCAAAAGCAAAAGGTCTAGCTATTCCCATTGCCCCGCAAAAGCTACCAGAGTCTGTTCATTATTTGAGCATTCCATTTAAAGGTTTGTTTTCATTTTGATCAATGCCTTGGACTGGATGATTGGTCTTTCAGCAACTCTGCTAAAACAAGGATTTTTTTTTTAAAATGAATTGTGCAGGCATATGAGAAATGCTTTCACAACCTACATTATGTCAAGCCGCATGATAGTTTTTAAGCATACAATTTCTACACAAACTGTAGACACTTATTCACTAATTTTGGCTCACTATTATTGTTTTGTGACTTGGTAAGTATATGTCTAATTTCAGAAAAGTTGAGTTTGTGCAAATACTTCGACGTCTAAGCATTAGGTTCTCTAGAGGAAGCACAAAATACAAGGGAGCGGCGATGCACAAATATGGATGATGGGAAGCTCAGTTTTTCTGCTTTCTCAATAAGAAGTAACTAACCGCTTATATCACCATACCTTAGGAATGTCATAATATCAGCGATATAACTGTTAAAAAGGTTTCTTGATATATTATCATATTATTATACATATTTTATAAAGAAGAAAGAATATCGTGTAATTGGATATATGTTGCTATTTATCTATCTAGGACTGATTGACAATGAGATGGAAGCTACAATGTCTAATGACTATAACTTGACTCTCCCGCTCCCTTTTCTGTTATGTCATTTTTGGACCAGGTCGTACGATAAGACTGCTATAAAGTGCAACAGAAGGGAGGCAATTACTAATTTTGAATTGACCACATATGAAGGGGAATTTAAGCGGTTTCATATGTTCAAAAGTTGTCGGGGTTCGATGATGATTTAGTGATCGACGCTTATAAGTTCCTTACGAGAAAAGAGCAAGACATTCCTCAAATTGGATGAGATATTAAGAACACTTTGGTTAATCAAACACTGTATTTTGTTTGAGAGTGTTAGATCGATAATGTGATAATATGTTTTAGTTCGTTGTTGTCGTTGTTCGTCGTCTAAATGATCTATCACCCCCTTTAGTTATTAAAGCTTAATGGCATTATTGTGCTATCATTTCCTCTTTCTTGAGAAAGTTTTGGTTCTTCAACAGTAAAAATTATCATCAGAGACTGCTGTAGTCTTTTGGATATTAATCAAAATGACATTACCATTTTTGTTTCAGGTCTACCATACAGTACAAGGAACTCCTCCTTAAGTCTTTTCCGTTTTACGTTGTGCACAAGCTGAGAAAATCTGCTTTCCTCAAGGATAACATTTGGCAAGCTTGGGACTATCAAGATACACGACTTTTCAGATTATCATTGACAAGATCAGAAACGATTTGCAGAATTATGTTTGAAATAATGCAGGGTCTTGCTTGAGATGAGAGAGCAGATCCTGTTGGAGTTCAAAATTGTAGATAGATTGATGAATACCTCTTTTCTCTTAATTTGTTCATCCTTTACTCCAACTCCATGCAAAGTCTCCTTTTATTGTCTTAAAAACAGTATGGATAGTTTGCAACAAGATGTGAATAAACAGAATCACAATGATATAACGGTGAACAAAATTAATATACAATATCAAAATTACACATAAAGCCTGTAACAACCCGACCGGTCGTTTCGCGTGCTAGCGCTCCGTTCAGCAATCGGAGGCCATGAACAGTTAATCTTATGAGGGGGAAACTACCCCATAGGTGAGTTAAATTGATTATGTACTCCTATTTGTGGGGGCTACGTACGCACGAGGTGACGAGAGTCCGTGCGTAGCTACTATTATGCTATTGTCCGGGTAGTCTATAACCCAAAAAGCATGTTATACTTGGATTAATGTGAACCCATTGATAGTGGAATTGTTTAAATCACCTTTAATTGGTAAAGGAATTTAAAAAGAGATTTAATATTAATTTTCCCTGAAATGTTAAAAAAAAGAGAAACTTGTCTATTTGGATGATTATCCTCGATAAACTCTTAATTTCCTACTTGAGCATGTATTTTTTGTGTGCCTGCGTCGCATGGATGATTCGCGAGCAGGATATGTGTTTATTTATGGAACGGGCCGAACGCCTCGGTGAGAATAGATGCATCTATGGTTCGTGCCGCTCGACCCTCGGCAGTGCACAATTTACATTTCTGTTGGAGCGGGCCGTCGACCTCGGCATGATTTGCGCGTGTTTATCTGTTACTTGAAAATTTTAAATGTGGAATTGGCCCTACGTGGCTAGATATAAACTGATAAGATAATAAAGAACAAACTTTAGAAGCCCTGGATTTATTGTTGAAGGTGTTTACCTATTTTTCTGGCTTCACAATCAGAACTTCTATACAAATCCATGATTTTCCTCACACTTATAGAACATTGCTAATTGACCTCTAGTGAGTGTCGGAGTTGGCCATCTCGTCTCTACCCCTTCGGGATTAGGCGAGATACTCACTGAGTACACGTTGATTACGTACTCATACTGCACTTCTGTGCATTTTTGTTGCACAGGTATATATACCTCTAGCAGCCTATTGGGCGTAGCAGCACGGACGACTCTGGGACTAGGTGAGCTGCATTGTTCGAGACGACCCGCAGCCAGAGTAGTTCCTTTCAGCATTTTATTATTTATTCCCCTGTCCACTGNTCCTTCTACAATTAATTGTGATATATGTTGTCACATTGAGTGGTTGTAGCCATTCTTATTGTTTCCTTGGTCCTATTTCAGATACTGAACAAGGACAAGTTCGAATTACTACAACTGGGAGTTGTCGAAGTCAAGGAAGGGGACAACGTAGAAGGGTACGTCGTGGCAGGATTTATTCCTATAATGATTCTGACTCCGAGCCTGAAGTCATCAGGAATGTCCCAAGGCCGATACAAAATAAGTTAAGAGATCGAAGGGCTGAACGAAGGGAAAGAGAAAAGAAATTTAGAGAGCTTAGGGCTTCACTAGCTAAACATATTGAAAATTATCAGTTTACCCGAGATGCACTAATTGATGATATTGACCAAATTAAACTATCTGATTGGGAAGCCTTAGCAATTTTAGTAGATTCACTTGGACAACCTTTAGGTAGTATTTTAACAGAAGTTAATCATGAGGTTTGGCCAAGTGAACCTTTTTGGGTTTATGTTCTTAAATTTGAAGCAGAGTGGGAGAACTGTCTGTACAACTATTTGTAATTTGTTTACTTAATGAAACTTTGTTATTTGTTTGCAAGATTATCTGTCATTTTACTCTTGATTTTTTTTTAAGAGTATTACATAAAGAACAAAAAGGAATAATAGTAACTTATTCCTTCAAATAATGCAACTTTAACGACATACCCAATGTGTTAAAAAGAGGATTAACATGAAGAGACAGATTACTTTATGCTCTTTACTTGATTATATATACTCCTCATGTAAAGTAATACTTTACAATCTGTTTTGCTTCTTTTCAAATCAAAAATTAACGAGGAATCTAGCTATATTTATGTAGTTACAAATATGAATTCATCCAAAGTATACTTGCAGTAGAGTATTACTTTATAAATGAAAATAAACTTCACTTATGTTCCTTTCGGTGAGTATCAAGTGTTGATAGTTATTTATATTGCTAGAATTCACTTTTGAACTAAATGAATTTTTATACTTAATTATCATTCAAGCTTTATCCTCTTTCAACTGCTATTACGATTATATTCATGATTGAATTAATAGGAAGTTAGTGTACCTTCTTCGTTGCTGCAATTTTATTGCCGTTAAAAGTTGAATTCTATTTGGTTGGACTGCTTGACAGGAAATATGTCATGGAGATTCTATTGTTGTTGCTCTATACCCTTTTATCGCTATGACAGAGAAATATTTCGGAATTCAATTAATAGGATTCGTGGATACTTCTCCATTTACTTTAATTCTAACTTACACGAAGTCAAAAATATAAATATGTCACCAAGTTTCGATGAAATTTTTTCCATCACTATTTCTTATTCATAATTTATTCTTCATGAAACATATATCATAATTTGAGTTAAATATTTAGAGGAATACATTTCCACAACTTTATTTGCCATTATGAGTCTCTTAGAAGTAGAATAGGATTTTTCTTATATTTAATTTGGAGGTTATACATTTTGACAAATTAAAGCTTAATTTAGTTCTTCATTCTTCACTTAGGATTTTTCTGATATTCTGTTTGGCAGTAGATGTTAATGATGAAGCAAATATTTTAGCAAGCCTTATATATGTATTTAATAATGTACAATTGTTATGTACAGTCTTTTATATGTTATGTTTTATCAAGGGGTAATATGGCACAAGTATTAACTTCCCAACATTCTATCTTACATTTTTGTGGACTAAAAAAAGTTCACAGCCATTCAGGCGTGTAATGATATTGAAACAATATGATTTTCTAAGTTGTGTGCTCAAAAAGGAATCAAATAATAGTGGGTACTACTAAACAAAGAACAAATCTCTCCATATCAATAACTTCCAAATAACATTAAATTATTTTGTATATTATCAATCATAAAATATTGGAATTTGTAAGTTATATAAGATAATGCATAACCTTCCAAAACTGCTCTTACGGGCAAAAATCTTAAGCTACTTTGCCTTTAAAAGATTAGTCTGTCATATACCTAAACCTTCATAACCATAATGCATAATTTAAATTCAAAAAAAAAAAAAAAATCAAGCAACTTAGCTACGCAAACATCAAACAGAGAAACAAAAAAAATAAAAATAAATTCGATGCAATCATGGAGGGTTTATCAATTCAAGCTGTAATTTGACCGATGAATACAAATAAATGGCATGTAAAAATCTTTTAGAAACAAGTGAAACAAATTCATTTATTTGTGTTTTGGTTTAATTCTTTTGAATACGGTCACTAAATTTTTACTTCAATATAGATCTTTTTCTATTATCGCTCTCCGTTCATTTTCTCATTGAATTAATCCGCGCATCGCGCGGGTACGTATACTAGTTGTATAGTAGTGCGTTCGAATCCATTGTAAATAGGGGTATTCATGGTTCGGTTTGGATCGGTTTTTCCTTAAAAAGAAACCAAACCAAGTAAGTCGGTTTATCAAATATTAGAATCAAACCAAACCAATTAAGTCGTTTTTTCTCGATTCGGTTTATGTCGGTTTTTTCGGTTATTTGTCGGTTTTTTCTTAAATATAAGACATACACTACCAAACACATATTCCAGCGATCATAATTTCAATGTAACACTATCAAATCAATTGTCCTTTGAGAAATCTATTATTTACCAAGATATATTGATGATAATTGAATCAAATATTGATGAATAATTTAAGGACTCAATTAAAATATATTATTTTTAACACGAAATGGATTCTTACACTAAACAAAAGAAAAAACTACCAATCAAACTATAATGTAAAGGTAAAGAACTATATTAAAAGTGCAAATTATTAACATTTACCCTAAACTTTTTGAAACTTTGTATAACAATATATATATATATAGGTGTAATAATAAATTTGAAATAGCTACTCCTATAGTCGGTTTGGTTCGATTTTTTTCTGATTAAAACCAAAACCAAACCAAATTTGATCAGTTTTTAAAATTCAAAACCAAAACCAAACCAAACTAAAAAGTATCGATTTTTTTGGTCAGTTTAGTTTGGTTTTCGGATTGGTTCGATTTTTCGGATTTTTATGAACACCCCTAATTGTAAGCAAGTGAGTCTTGAATTTCGAATATGAAAAGTAAATTTAAGTCAAGTTGGTGTTGTTGGAAAAGCTTGAAAACATTAACAGATCAACATTGTCATAAGTTTGAAGAAGTGGGTGCTAAATTTCGAATATGAAAATTGAATTTAAATCAACTGGGTATTTGAAAAACTTGGAAACATTGAAATCATCGTTGCTGCAAGCCTGAAGAAGTGGGTCTTGAATTTTGAATATAAAATTTGAGTTTAAATCAAGTGAGCGTTGTTGAAAGAGCTTACAAATATTATCAGGGATGAAGATTAGAAGCTCAAACTTCAGAAAAACTTATTCTCAAATTTGGCCTTGGTAAGCCAAGCTTACACCCCACGCTTAAACCATTGCTGGTCCTCGAGCAATCAAACTACACTTTTTTATAGACACGACCTTTTTAAACAATTCTCCTAACTCATCACACTAAGAGTATTTAAAATAGACTAAGCACAAAAGCATAACATCTTCACCTCAAAATTTGACTCACAAGTACCACACGTTATTCACAACTCACCCACTTACTCTAATATAGAGGTCACTGACATTACCTTTCCTTCATGAATTAAGTGCCCTCACACAACAAAAGAGAGTAGTTCCACACAATAAAATTTACGAACACTTAGGAACTCAAGATAGAAAGAATTCACTCACTCTCAGAAATAACATTCATATGCCACAAAAGATGCACCATAAGCTTGCCCGTAGTGTACTACTCCACTAATCGAGCCCATTCAATCTTGGATCAATTAGGACTTTATTTGGTTGTAATGTAGGCTACGGGACGGGTAGGATACATTTAGATATAAGAGTGACTACACCTCCCTAAGCACTTTAATACATACATTTTAACATTCAAACCCCATACTTATGTCAAACCAAAACTCCACCTTCACATCAATATATATTACCTCATACTTCTTTAAGCACAGTTACGTCAAGAGCCACCACTTACCAAATTTTTTTTTCCCACAACAATCCAACTATTTTGTTTTCAATTCAAGTGGCTCTTCCTTTTTCAAAGCAGTGCACCTTTCTCCTTATTTCATTAGTTCCACTCAAAAGCCAAACAAACCACCCCACACTTTAACTTTTACAAAGTTCATAAACAATTCAAGTGCTCATGAGAGGTTACAATGGTTCAAATAGATGGTTAATTCGAACAAATGGGTAAGGCTTGTAATGCGGTTGCCAAAGAAACAGGATTACAGGCTCAAAGGGGTTAACTACGATACATAATAATTAGGCGGGTAAAATATACATATCTGGCTCAACAAAGAAATGCCTATATCACTTCCTAGACTGAATAAAACTACTATTTCGCTTTGCAAACACACGGGGCAAGTTCTAGGCATCAAATGCAATGCACAGAATATCACAAAACCTTACACACACATGGCACATAACTCACTCAGGATTGGATTCATCAAGACACCCTAGTCAGAGCAGTTAAGCAAATTAAGATCATACAATTTAAGGTACTTATACAAGAGTCAAAAACTGAGCCTAAGCGTCACAGCCAAAGTACTCACTATTCTGAAAGCATAACAAAGTCAAGAGATATTGCTTCAATTCAAAACTCAACACAATGGCTCATATTCCTAAAAAAAAATTAACTACACCCGGTTCAAACAAAACCCTTGGAAAAGAACCGGGCACAAAGAAAAATCAAGGGGGAATTATTACACTACCTAACAAAAGAAAATCTTTTTTTTTAGACTTAAATCCCTCAAGAAAATTGTCTAATAGATCCATCGTCGTGAAAAGTCCAATCTTTTATTAAAAAAAAATTATTAAACTAACACAACTAAAATAGCATAGAAAGTCACCCAGACGATCTCCTCACCCCACACTTAAAATTTTGCATTGTCCCCAATGCACACCATAACTAATAAAAAGGGTAAAAGAGACTCCCTGGTAGGCCAAAGGCCGAAGCACTACAGCTCATGGGGTACTCAAACTTCTCCCCAGCTTGGTCCTTCGTGCGGGTACCTCACACTTAGTTTCAACCATTTGGTTTGCTGTTGCATTCTTCCAATACCTTTGCTTTCCATGCTCCTAGAAAATAAAAAAATTGACACTACAAGAATAATACAATTAAAAAAATAAAAATAAAAAAATAAATAAAAGAAAGCAATAAAGTTGGGTTGCCTCCCAACAAGCGCTTGATTTAACGTCGCGGCACGGCGTGAATCACTTTCTGCCTCCACTTTGAACTTATGAATCGGACCCCAAGTTTTGATTCTGCTCTATGATCATGCTCCTGGGGTGGTGGAACGAATCCGACTGGCCCAATAAAATAATATAGTGTTCTGCACTTCTTGGCCTTTATATGAGGTGTGTAATCCCGACTTTCTGGCAAGAAGAATTCCAGAATGTAAGCACTTTGTTCCTCATTCCTCGACTCCTCAAATGGCTCGGATGACTCTATTTCCATATCATCATCTAAACACAATGTGGAAAAATGCTTGGAGTGAGGACCCATGCGCTCAACTACATGAACATTGGGACTATCTACATTCTCAACACTAATGACAATAGAGTCAACTAAATATGTATCCTCAATATCCTTGGTTGACTCTAGTATCTCTTCTACAACATCGACATCCTCAAAATCTAGTGTGATTGATTGTTGGTGTTCTACTCTAGCCTCCTCCTCTAGCTCATCAATTTTTGTATCTAATTCACGCTCTTCTTGGATACTATTCACAATATTGGCTTGTTGAGCATTAAAAACATCAACCAGTTGACTCACGTGAACTTTCAAGTTGTGAATAGTTTCCTCCTGCCTTTCTATCCGCAATAGTAATTTAATCTGTTGTTCCAAAATGCACTTTAACATATCTTCGAGCTTCTTTAGGTCAGCTTCCCTAGGTTCTTTGTTCCTATTAACTTCACCAGAAAAAGAAGAACCATCAAAGTAAGGGGTTGGGGGAAGGTAAGAAATATAAGCACAACCGTGAAAGTGATCATCTTGACCACCACACATATCACACACATTCCACACATAAGATTGAGTTGGTGCACAAAACTCGCTCTCAGGAATATTTTGATAATTTTGCCCTGGGTGGTTTCTTTCACAATATGCATAAGGAGGATCAAAAGTAGAATTACCAACAACAAAATTCTCATAATTCCATGATGTCATGTTTCTCAAATAAACAAATAAAACTAAAATAAATCAAATAATAAAATAAAAGTTCAAACTTGAAACCTAGCAATATGTACACCTACAACTACACCGTTAGTTCCCCGGCAACGGCGCCAAAATTTGATCACGCCCAACTATGCCTTATAAAAAGGACAATGCGGTCGTTGCAAATATAATCCGGTTTACAAGTCCGAAGTCGAATCCCACAGAGAACTAAGGTTTAGCTACAACTGTTCACTATCACCAAGAAGACAAGCTTGAACAATTCCTAACTTATAGATATTAAGATTCTTGTGTTTAACTAATTAACTAACAAATTAAAATAGTAAATTAACAACTAACGATACTGAGGGTTAGAGAAAGATTAAGGAGGTCTAGAGTTATGATTTCCCCTATTGTCGGAATCCTTCCCGCTATGTCTTCTATAATTTCGCCTAAGTATTCTCTACCTATCATGAGCACTCTTATTGCCGTAAATCTCTCCCGAGTAATTACGACAATTTACTAGACGCACTCTCCCGAGCTACGCTAGCTGGCTTTTAATACAGCTCACTTCAGATCGCACCCAAGGCGTCGTTATCCCTAATCCCGCCTTTAAACCCTCGGTTATTGATCCCTCATATACTTTGGAAGTGGTGTTGTTTAACAATTACCTAAATATGCACTCTCTCCCGAGTTATGCATACTAAATTGGCACAGCTAATTGAGAGCTCTTCAATCAACCAGAATATAAACGTAGTTGAACAAATAGAGAAAAGCTATGGCTCAATTATATAAAAACATAACAAGAATTTATCCTACAAAAGGTTCTATCAAAACTCTAGATAACAAATTAGCTATTCATAATAGTATGTAAAACTACAATACTAAAAGTCATAACCAACAATGAAAAATAGGAAGAGGAAGGAAAAACTCGTAGAAGAATTCTCCGCCTTGCTCCCAATGTGTTCTTGCCTCCAAGGGTGTTGTCTAACCCTAAAGTAGTGTCTCTCCGCCTCCTTAGGTCTAATTTGTGTCCAAAATATGTCCCCCTCTTGTTCTTGGCCGGCCTCCTTTGTTTAATATAGGGTTTAGGACTTAAAATCCCATGTTTTGCACTTTAGTCCCTGAAATTTTCGCTTCCTGCCGCGGTTTTGCCGCGGTCGCGGTGGAACCGCGGCCAAACATGCCCTCTGATTCTTCAGTTGTCCGCGACCATCTTCTACCGCGGTTCTGCCGCGTTCGCGTGGAACCGCGGTTTTTCACCCTGTTCCGTTTGGAATTTGGAAAAACGTAAAACATGAAAGTTGTAGCCCTTTGAGTTAGCTTTCCAACCATATATTGTGGAGCCCAAATGGAGTTCTGAGCAAAAAGTTATATCTATTTTACTAGACAGTGCACAATATGCCTCCTCAAGTCTTCGTTCGTACTTAATTATCAAATTTGACCCCCGAACACGATCCCGGCTTAATTCCTTGAGCTTTTACTCAGACTTCAAAGCTTCAAATCACTTAAATTCATTCCATAACATCTATATAGCTCGGAATCACACCTACAAGGCATAAAACACACAATTAGTGCAAAACACTAGCGATTAAAGCGCAAACTCAATTAAAGTACAGTAAATTCGAGTGTAATAAGCGACTAAAATATACAATTATAGCCTATCATCAAGACGCATATGTCATAGTTAGGCTTGGCAATGCCAAACTTCATGTGCATATATCATAAGTTTAGCCTTAGAAAGTCAAACTCCAGGCACATATATTAGAAGTTTGGCCTTGCCAAGCCAAACTTCTAGTGTGTAAGCTGGACGTTTGCTTTCACAAGCAATATGTCAAACTTCGGTCACAAAATTTTATAACTTCGATCGCGTATATCGAAAATTATTTTTAAAATGGCCAAACGCACAAAAAATTATAAATTTCAGCTATGCCTTAAATGTTGGTCCTCAAATTGGCTATTTGTGCACTTGCCCCCAACTAAAGTGGACTTGTGAAGGCCCAAATTGTTCTCACTTCTTTATCTAGACGCATATCCAAATTTTGTTGTTAACACTTGTTCTCCTATAATTAAAGATTCAAATAGGCTGAAACATTGCATTCATATGTCAACCAAAATCTGGGTGAAATTCAAAAATAGCCAGATTTACAACTGGTCGTTCAAAAATACGCCAGCATATTATTCTGGAGTTCTAGCATAAGTATACCTGAACTCCAACATATTATACTGGAGTTCCAAGATAAGTATGCTGGAACTCCAGCATAATATGATGGAGTTCCAGCATAAGTACACTAGAACTCCAGCATAATATACTGGAATTCCAGCAAGTATACCGGTCCAGCATAATATACTGGAGTTTGGAGCACTGGTGCTCCAGTCTCCAGTATGTTATACTGGAGCCAGCAAAGTATACCGGTCTAGCATAATATGCTGGAGTTCATACACAGGTGCACCCAGGGGCGGATTTAGGGGGGCGCAAGGGTGTTCACCCGAACACCCTTCGCCGAAAAATTACACTGTATATATAAGGCAAAATCTGTGTTTTACCTCTATATATTAAGTTTTGAACACCCTTAACACAATCCAAAAGTGTAGTTTAGTGGTCAAGGGTGTTCAAAATCTACATAAGGTCATGGGTTCAATTTCCACTAGCTACAAAAAAAATTTTGAACCCCCTTCGTGGAGATCACCAGTCCGAAAACTGGCTATACCGTGCTATTTTAACCCAAAATCTGGATGTCAAAGGCCAACTTTCCTGCCGGATGATAACTGTTTTGGCCTTTCTCGTTGCTACCGCAACATCCTCCGCCCTCCTCCTTTCTCGTATTTTTATCTTTCTTTTATTGGTAAGATCTTGACCATTTACTTTGGTTCTTCGTTATTTTGCTGACATATCTTTTTGTTGGTTTGGTTTGCCAGAGTCAAAAAAAATTGACATTTACGTACTATAGTTGGTTTAATTTAGAACCGTTAGATTTGTGTTTAATAATCACATTTTTAATTAGATATTCAATATTCAATAGGTCAGACTTAAAGTTGAAATGTCGAAATGAAAATTTGTGCCACGTTCAAAGAGCGGTAGATGTCTTCGGCATATGTATTCAACAACCAAAAAATCTAATCAAAAAAAAAAAAAGATTTTACACATTTGTTTCCTAGATGTGTTGGCCACATATCTGGAACACCGAACAAAGTTAAGCTTGAACACAGAAAAGAGACTTTCCCCTTATATATAAACATTTTTGCATATCCAACATCAAAATCTCTTTTTTTTTTTTTTTTTTTTGTTTTCAATTAACATCAAAATTCTCAACCCTTAAAATCTTATACCCAAAAGAAAGATTTTAATTTCTTTGCCATCCCCTTTTAACCCACCATAATATAGACGAAGGAAATTAAACAAAGAAAAAAAAGAAGAACATGATGTCCAACAACCAAGGTGGTTGTTCACAAATGTAACAAAACTTAGATTCTTCTCTGTATGTTGCCTCTCTCAACTCTCATACTATTATCTGGCTTCATATATATAATGAATATACTGGGCGTTGCCAAAGAAGTGCAACACTCAAGTAGGCAACATCTCCTTAAATTGGCAGCAACCAGAGAAATTTAGCAATATTTGCAAGCACTCCTATCCCAGGTATTGCTTGTGTATCCTAGCACGATTTTCTTCCCACCATAACCTGGCATGCACTTCTCCAAATTTTTCTCGGCTGCATTGACGTGCATAAGTTTATATCAGCCTCAATCAGAAAAATCATACATAAAGAATAAATGATGAGAGGCAGAAGAAGTAGCTACAGTAGCTTTGAGTCCATGTCCTTGAGAAAAAATATATAGGAAAATATGTAGTGTCGTCCCAAGTTCTCATGGCATATGTGCGTTCTCTCTTTATGTTTTTCTTCTTAATGTAAGGGGAGCGTTGGAGCAACACTAAAATTGTCTCCTTGTGACCTATAGGTCACGGGTTCGAGCTGCGGGAGCGGCCACTAATGCTTGCATTAGGGTAGGCTGTCTACATCACACCCCTCGGGGTGCGGCTCTTAATTCCCTCGACCCTACATGAACGCGGGATGCCTTGTACACTGGGTTGCCCTTTTTTTGCTTTCTATCAAGCATTATAACAATGTGTAAGAAACTAAACATGTATGTGAAATAAATCTACACAAATTAACACTTTGTCAAGCATGCTATGATGAAAACTTTAGTGAGAATGCTCTTCTTGCACTTATTATTAAAATGGACAGTAGTAGTGCAACTGCAATGACAGCATTTTGAGGCAATAATTTGACAGATTTTTTAGAGGTCCACCTGCATAAGTAGGCCTGCCGAGTAGGTCCCGTCCCCCCTCACATCATACTTAGGTCACTTAAGAAGATGTAACTTGAAATATTTGTACTATTGCAAGCAAATATGCCTGTTTTAGTTCACTAATTATTAGTATGAAATGGTGAGATGAAGCTAACCTGAATCTGACACGTTTGAGTTCTCTTCTGCCATTTGGTAGCGCTTGTATGGTGATGTAAACTCCAGGCTCATCTTGCTCAACCCATTCAGTTTCAAGATCACTGGCATTGCTGATGGATAGCTCTCCAGAGCGATCTGCATCTCTTGATGTGCTAGTCCTAATAGAGGCATCCATAGATGATATCTCTGTCTTTGCTCCACTGATGCTTGAGAGTTTTGGAGTTGAGGCGACACCACAAGAATCATAATTATAGCGAGAATGCGTCGAATGTTGTTCAAGAGAATCTGAAGATGAATACATTGGACGGTACAAAGTATGGGGCAGTCGTTCTTTAGTGAGCGGGGGTGTCACAGGACTGTCTTCGATGGATTCAATTTTTGAACTCTATGAAAGAACAGAAAATTGATATTCATGTAAACGAAAAAGGGTAATAAAAACGAAACAAATATTTAGCACATATAAACAACATGAAGTAGGAATTATGCGTACCCCGTCTTCAGATCTTGGAGGTGTTGGCAGAGGGAAAGCTTGGCGATTCAACCTCTGGACATTATAAAGCTCCATTACCTTCTCACAATTCTCTGCCCACCACCTCTGAGCTTGATATTTATTAAACATTTCTCGACTATTATAACAGAATAAACACAAGTCAGAAATCTGGATGCATTAATAGAGAAAATAATTTGGAACGTGCAATTAATTAAACTTAATAACACATATATAAGCTCTTTTCTTATTATTTTCATTGAACTACATTATTTTGAAGTGAACATATATGATTTTGAAATGAACATATATTAGTTCCTTGTTATTACACAGTGGGATTTGACTCCCCTCCATTTCTCATTCTCTCAAGTTCCCCAAGTTCCTATTTAGATTTGTGACACTTGTCCTCTTTACATATTAATGGTCCAGATTTATTTAGCCATCAAATAGTCTTAATCATGGTTAATAAGGTTGATATTACCATTATTTGAGGAAATTTAATCTAGAACTTTAGTAAGAAATCATCATTTCCAAAAATATTTTTAAGTATTTGCCTAACAAAATACGAAAACACTGTTTTTGTTTTTGGCTGTTGATAAATACGTTTTAACTTCATGTTTATTCTATGTTAAATGGGTGACTTCATCTTCATGCCTTCCATTCAGTTTCTGCTAGTGGAAAAACTAGTTACCTTATGTATTTTTTTGTCCAATAATGTACAACTGTTAAGAATATTTCTCAACAAAATCAAAAACAATAGAGGCGATAATGTCAAATTTTAGATATATATTGCAGCAATTTATTCATTTTTTTTTGTGTGTGGTTGAAATCTCCGCCAAGTAGGCAAATGTACATGTTATCGTCTGTGTATTTTTAATATATTTTTGGAGATGAAGATTTCATACTAAAGTTAGAGAGTATTTTTTCCTAAAATAAAGACATGTTAACCATGATTAAGACTATTTGATAGTTAAATAAATCTGGACCATTAATATATAAAGAGGACAAGTGTCACAAATCTAAATAGAAACTTGGGAAATTTGAGAGAATGAGAAATGGAGGGGAGTCAAATCCTACACAGTGTGTCATTCTTACCGGTAGTATTGACACTATTCTTGTATTTTCGTATTCTTATATCTTTGTTATTACATCCTGTCCCATTTGCTTCCGTTGTCCTACTACCTTGTTGATGCTATTGTTTGTCTATTGCTTCCTTTTCTGCTCTTGAGTCGAATGTTTACCGGAAACAACTTCTCTACCTTCATAAGGTAGGGGTAGGGTCTGCGTACACACTATCCTCCCCCGACCTCACTTGTGGGATTTCACTGAGTTTAACGTTGTTGTTATATATGAGGTAGCTTGGCCTTTAATTTAACATGAAACTAGGTCATTGATTGCTATCTGGTTTATGCAATGCATCTCCAGAGCATCTGCTATGTTACCAGCTTAATGTTTTAGGTATAATTTTACTATTTTAGGTAAAAATATGGTCATAGTAAGAAGGTAGAAATGGAGAAGTGGGAACAAAAGAAAGTAAACGAGATCAGCAATAGTTTTGGTGGTAAAAACTAAACAAATCATAGCAAGTGATTTAATTAGTTGATTATGTTATGGAGTAAGTGTCCTCTTTCATGGCCTACCACTCACTCAAGCTTTTAGACAAAAACGATTCCCCTGCATAATTTAAGGGGACCAATAACTCAAAAACTGGCTTTAATGCATGGATAAAATTAAATGCATAACCTTTGACTTTGCTTAGAGGACATCCTATCCTATCCTTCACCAACCTAGAAAATGATTAAATCTATTTCACGGGGATGGATAGTGACTCACAGGCCATTGAACAGATTATGAAGAAATACTGTTCAACAATGATTAATTGCAACCGTATTTTACATACATATTTATATGATAATCGGAAGGTTGATGACTCTTATCACAAATCTTGTGATCCACGGATTGCACTAAGGTACAGAGAAAGGATTCAGGATTTGAACTTGATCTAATCGGCCTTTGAAGTCTAACACTGAACTTAGGATGTGTTTGACATGAAGCTTGAAAATATTTTCTTGAAAAATGAGTGGTTTTATTACTTATTTTCTCGTGTTTGATTGGTAAATGAAAAACTTTTTCCGAAAAATATTTTGTATTGTTTGATTAGTGAGTAGAAAATATTTTTTTGGAAAATATATAATTTAGGCAAATACTATGGGGTGGAGGTGAAGGGTTGGGGGTTGGGGCTGGGCAGGGTTGAGGGTGGGTGGGTGGGTTGGGGAGTTTGGGGTGGGGTGGGAATTAAGGTGGGGAGGTTAAAAAAAAGTTTCGAAAAATATTTTCCCTCCTCTTAGTAAAGAAAATATTTTCTTGGGGAAAATGAGTTCACGAGAAAAATATTTTCCTTCATACCAGACACACCCTTATCATACTTTTAGAATTATGAATTCAAAATTAATATTAGTAAAGATTTTAGTCACATATATATTCATATCCCGTATAAAAATTATTGGGTTCGGTCTAACAGGCTACATTTGCCACTACAAAGGTGAGGCCTACATTATTCAATTGCACCCCAAAAGTCTTGGCTCCCACTTTCTAGCATTACTACCTTAACATAGACTCAGTTGCTAGTTATTTTCCACGCCTAAAATGGCTGTCACTAATCACTATTGACATTGTGATCTAGATCAGAACAAGAAAGTGATAGATCAACAGTCTTGTTCCTCCATTAGAAGCCAAAATTCAGAATCACTCCAATTTTGTAGTGACAGGGGAAGTGTGAATGCTAATTGTTCTCAGCTATTGACAAACAAAACTTTGGCACTCAAATACTTACAACAAGACAAAATCGAAGAACTTCGCATGATCAAGATTGAAAATGAAAGGGATAGCAACTCCCGACAAAAGGACAACATTAGTAAAAGGTTTTTGCCAACATAATCAAAACAGGCCCACCAAAGTGCTTCATGATTTTTATTTTTTTTTTATTTTTGCTTTTTAGACTTTAAAAGGAATCTTATTTTCTTTTGTCCTGTTTTTTCATGATCATGGGCATAATTACGATTAGCACCTGTTAATTTCTCCGTATGAACAGAGGTTAAAAAAGGTGATATTTGGGTGGAGATTCAAAATTTACTTTTAGCACGCTTTCTTTTGGTAATAATCACACGTAAAACTTTTTGCATGGACTGTCTGAAACACAAATCAATTGCTTTTTGATGTCATCTTGACCATTAACTGTTGCCAATTTTGACAATACCCACATCCATTTATTAGCATTTAGCCACATACTTAAGTGGGAAAGAACCGTTTAATTATCGCCACTGTGACGACCCACTATTGGATGATATAATCATAGTGATTCTCAATTCGTTCTCCACTAATTTTAGAATTAAATAATATGATAAAGATAGTTGGGTGAAATAAGTAATACTTTCATTAAGTATCCCAAATAAGAACAACAACCCATTTGAATCCCACAAGTAGAGTTTGACACGGTAGTATATATGCAGACCTTACCCCTACTCTCAGGAGCAAACACACGGTAGACGAAGCGGTGTCACGCGGCACCATACGGAAAATTCTACTAAGCATATGTAATAATACTTTGTCGAAACGGATAATGACACCAACAACAACAACCTAGTGTAATTCCACAAGTGAAGTCTGGGGAGGATAGGATGTACGCAGCCTTACCCCTGCCCTAGAAGGCAGAGAGACTGTTTCTCGTTTGGCATGCCGGTGAGGTTTTTGGTTTTGCTTTAAGAGGTTGGAGGTTGAACTTGAACAAGAACATATTTTTGGCAAATATTGAAGAGCCTCTTGTTAAAAATTGTAGTTAAGTAAAACTGAGCTCAAAACCTTTTCTAACTTAAGACTTCACAAAACTAATACACTAAGACTGTTCGTTTAGAAATGTGATAATTAAAGCTATTTATTTTACACTCTTATATTAATATCGACTCCGCTTATAAAAAGAATTGTGTACGCTCCTGCTTACTCTAAAAAGGTAAAGAGACTGTTTCTGATACTCACTCAGTTCCAGTTCCAGGAAAAGAAGAAACAAAATGATTGTCTTTAAAAAAAAAAAAAAAGCTGAAAGGCAAATTTAGAAGTACTTTCCTAATGTGAATAAATTCCACCAAACAGTCCATCTAGATTCTAGCCTACAAAATATAGACGGCAATAAAGTTGTTGGTTCATAAAAAAAAAAAAAAAAAAACAATGGTCCAACAATAATAAATCGAATTAAGTACCAAAGTAATGGTTCACCACTCATGAATAAACACAACAAATATAATAATAACAAAAATAAAACAATTAAGACAAATTTTCTGATAATTAGTTACTCTAATTACTACAGCAGAGTAAAAAAAAATCCGAAAAGATTACCTGAATCGAATCCGCTTGAGATCATTGCCGCCACGTGGTAACGAAACGAAAGTGATGAGCACACCCGGTTCAACTTGCGCCACCCACTCTTTCGGCTCGCTTTCTTCAACGAACACGACCGGTTCAACTCGCCGGCCACTCGCCGACGCCGATACCGGCGTAACTTCTCCGCTCGATATCCCTTTCAGCCTCGCCTCCAGTTCCTTTCTCCCTGCCGTCGAGCTCGAACTCGAACTCCCTGTTCTCTTGTACGACCACCGGAATTTATCCAACGACGCCGAGTCCGACGACTCGTTTTGGCTTCCGTTCTTCCGCAGAGTCGTCGGCTGAGTCGTACATGGACTACACTGCTTATATGCTCCTGATGCTTTCAATGCCATGTCCTTAATCTACACCACAAAATTACAAATAAATTCTAGTCCAATTTTTTAATATGTATACACAAATGTAGAATACTCCTATATATTTACTTCACTGAAATTCTTATACAAACAATCGGTGATACAAGGTGAGCGAAATATAGGTATGAGTATTCAATTGAATCCGCTTCGTCGAAAAATTAGAATGTGCAAATACATTCTAGTAATTTTTTGAATCTCCTTATATAAATTTCTGGTTCCGCCTCTGATTCTATAATGGTGAAATGTGAATACATGAGAAATGTACCTGAGAAGTGAGTGTTTTAACAGCTTGTTTATTGGCCGGAGCTGAATTTGGATTGAATTTCTCGGGTTGATGATCACGCGAATCATCGTTCGGTTGTTTCGAACGAGCTATGCACGTAAGCATTTTCTCAATCTCTCGCTAAATATATAATGAAATTCTTCCACAATCAAGAGAAAGAAAAAAAAAAACAAAGATACAAATTGAAGTTGAAAAGCAACTACAAGTTCGAAAACAGGGGAATTAATAAATGCAATACAAAAATATGAATATTTGGGTGAATTGAAGAAATTGGAAGAATAGGATAATTAGAGATGGTGGAGTCTGTAAATATGAAGAAGTATTGAATTAAGAGGAAGTGGGGGTAATAAGGAAAAAGAAACAGAGGGGGCTAAGGCGCACTTTTAATGCCTACCCTTAAATTGCGCCATCACAGAGATTCCTGTAGTTCATTAATTAAAGACACCCCTCAAGCTACAGTCAAACAAAATCATTTATTTAAAACTTAAAACCAAAAAAATAACAAAACTCCGTAGGGTCTGAGAAATATAGTGTGTAAGACAGAGCTCAAGGAAAGATGGGACAAACAGTTATAATAGTAAGATAATAGAATAACCGAAGAAAAAAAAAAACTTAAAACCAATTAAAAAGAAACAAATTTATGAAGGTTTTGAGTACTAGTACAATACACATGGATGGAATAGAAGTTTTCAGAAATTAAGGGAAGAGAAACAACAATGGCTACTTGGTGAGGAAGCTAAGGAGCTTGAAGATGAAGAGATTGGAATAAAATTTATCAAGTCTTGCTTTAACGCAGTAGGAGTTTAATGGAGCTAGAACTTTGGCTATATTTGCTTTTACTTTCTCTTTTTCATTCTTCTTTTTCTTTTTCTTCGCTCCCTTTATGAGGCACATATTATATCATCATTTTGAGTTCAAAAAAATTGTAGAACCTAGGGATCGGTGTTATAAAAATACTTTCAAAAGTAAGAGATAAAAAGGAAAAGGCAAAACTTTTATTCAAAAAAAAAAAAAAAAAATAGCCCATTATGATTTTTAAACTTACACATTAGCAAATTACCTTCCTGTGGTGCAAAGATAAATTAGAACTCTCCTAGTGATTTGTACTGGGAGTTGTGACATGTATTCATTTTCCATCCAAGAAGATCATGTAATACTTCCTAACTTTGTTTCCTTCTTCTATATATAAGACCATATTTTCTAATTGGATATATATATGCCCTAAAAACGGATAACAATTAAATTTATACGCGGTTTTAAGGATACGTGATATAATTTGGCACAAAATAACAAGATAGGTAAATTGATATTGAAATTGACTGCAAATAGAAATAAAAGCAAACCAAAGGAAAAGTATAGCTTTGGCCCTCAAGCTAGATCACCCTCGAACCAAACGAATATTCCACTAGTAAATAAGAACAGAGTGACAAAGTATTGAGAACTTAAGAGAAAGATAGTATATTGCTTTATGTAACGTGAATGTGATCCCCTTTACAAATGATCAGACCCCCTTTATATAGTATGGGAGTCTTACCCTTAATACAATCCTAAATACGGTAAGAAATCTCATGATTAGCTGATTAATTGGCCTCTTCTTGATACGTGCCGAGATTTTTGTTGTGATCCTCGCCCGATCGCGGATATCTTGGCTTTCCATTATTTGGCTCGGCAGGCTTCCCTCGATCTTGATTGATCTCTATCCCGCTCGGTCTCGATCTTGGCTGATCTCAATCTCGGTCGATCCCTGAGTCACGAGCTTGGCAATCTAACTTCGTGTCACGGTCCGGTATGACATGGGGTCGAAACTTGGCATGTCACGCCCGGTCTCGATTAGTCATAAAAAGGGCAAGCTCGATTTTGACCGTATACAGATAGTCCCCTTGTTTTTTGGAGAGTAAATGACAAGAAACGATTTGAGCCCTCGATCTTCACCTCGATACTTCATGACGTAAGCAACAGAGGTAACCGAAATGTCTCGTCGGTACAGTTTCCCAGGCATTTAATGTGCGTCAGTTGACGATCGGCCATTACCGGCTTTGAACCGTCATTGAGAAATTATATATATCCTCCTTCTTCATTTTTCAAACTTTACTTTCAAATCTTCTTTGCTCTAATCTTCAAAATCCTTTGCCTTTCTCAAAGCTTTGTATTTTTCAGATCTGGTGTTTTTCGCCTGTTTCATCACAAAATACCAAGTGCTTCTTCTCAGTTTCCATTCTTCTTCATTCATAAAAGTAAAATGGCTAAGACTTCAAAAATCGTTCCACAAAAGGAGACTGCTTCATCGTCACGGCCGGCTAGTGAGGAACCGGCGGCGGAGCCACGCCTTGAAGAGTATTTTTCCCGGAGGGTGTGTCATCGATTCTGATTTCAAGAATGAAAAGACTTCCTCGGTGCCGGGCCGATGTGAACCGTTATCGAGATATATCTGTTCTATCCCCGATAGCCTCCTCTCCCGGGTAAAAAAGGATTACAACTAGGTAATAAACATGTGGTGGTGCCTGCTTCCGAAGAATCATCTGTCACGCCCCAAGCTCGGGGAGCGCGACCGGCGCTCAACTGAGTGAACCCGGCCGAGCAAGCCCGTTAGACACTTTCTACCCAACTCACGTACGATCAAGAGAAGGCATGTTTTCATTAACTAGACAATAGGAGACCATACAAGTACATTACTAAGCCATTTCATTAGTTACATCATTGTTAAGTTTCAAAATACATACACCTTACGATTTAGTGGAACAAGAGTCCAAAACACGACATAATCCATTGACCTTCCCAATACCCATATACAACCCACATAATATCTACGGAGCCTCTAAGTAGATACAAAAGAGAGTGCTACAAAAATGCCGGCAACAAGGCCCCGGTTATACCTCAAAACATGATAAAAAGGTGAACAAAAGATACAAAAGGTACAGGACCCCGAAATGATGTGGGGCTCACCAAGTCAGTTGGAAAGAGGGTGTGCCACTAGCTGCGATCGGCACTGCCTGCTATGGAACCACCTACATCCATTTAAAGATGTAGCGCCCCCGGCAAAAGGGATGTTAGTATTGTCGAATAGTACTAGTATGTAAAGATAATCACCAATCCTAATAGAATGAACAACGAAACAAAGGGGAAGTAATCATGATGTACAACAAGAGCTTCAAACAATACTAAAACATCAAGTAAGGGTCACATAAGTTCTTAGTTCAATTTCATCTTATTAGGTTGATAATCTTAGTGCCATGTGCCACAATCCACAATACCATTATGTTCCTACACGGAGTCTGATCTCGACCCGAACGGCTAGGTCATCTCATTTGAGACATCAACCATATCCACAATTTCAATCAATCATTTCCAGCACACCTACCACCATGTGTGCGGCATGGAGTCCGATCACGACCCGATCGGCTAGGCCATCTCACTTGAGACATCATCCTTTCAATTCATCATCTCACTTCATATTTCATTCCCATCTTTCAATACAATGGCACAAGTGGCCTCATTCATTAAGTCGTTCTTGGAACTTGGCCGCATTTTACAATTCAAGTTTCCCTTTTACACATTCAATAACACTATCATCAGCAATAATAAAGCCTATCATGTAAGGTATTTGTATACATAAGGGGAAGACTTGGAATTCATAAGCACATAGAGGCCTTTCATACAAATTGGCATAACAATCTTTATTTGATTTTTGACATGAAGCCTTAACCTTTCTCAACACATATCCCACATTTTTAAACACATCCTCAAATAACATGATGACATGATAAACATTTAGAGCAACTATTGAACATGAATCTTTCAACACAACACATTATGGCAGTCAATTCTAGTATGATCAATTTAGGGACTTACACCAATTACGCGGACACCAAGTGTTCGATTCTAAGAAGAATGGGATTTAGCCATTCATACCTCAATTTAGCTCCCTAAACTTTAAGATGACCCGGAATTTAGCAACTTCAATCTATTCTTGCAATATAGCATAATTGAACCCAAAATTAGGAGAATGATATATAATTCTAGCTCACTAGAGCATTCTATCAAACACTATGTGTGCATTATGTTTTAAGACTTTTTTTGTGTAAGATTCCATCATTCCACAATCCATCTTTTATCATTTTTAGCCCATAATCTTCCTACACTCTTTCACCACACATGCATGCAAAATAAACAACCCTCATACCCATGAGCCATTTTGCCAATTACCCATATTTAGTAGAAATTTCGAAATTGAGATCCAGGGCATAGATTCTTACCTTTAAGGTGAAGACTTAGTGAATGTCACTTGACAATCTTCAATGATTCTAGAAAAGATTAAGTAATTTTTTGATGAAGAACCCTTTCTCCCTCTAGGACCCTCTTTCTCACTCTAAAGGTATAAGGAAATAGGCTTAAAATGAGCTATAACATATGATATATCAACATATGATCGGGTTTAAAATTAGAAATTTAGAGCCCCGACATGGATCTGCGGTCGCATATGCGACCGCATAATGGCTATGTGGCCAGCGAAATGATCGCGAAAAGTGGCCCTCAGGGTCCTGAATTTTTTTGCCTCGATCTGCGGCCAATATGCGGTCCGCAGACCTATTCTGCGGTCGCATAATGCGCCGTAGAACCCCCTCCCCCCCCTTGCAAAAGTCCAAGAACGATTATGCGTCCAAAGTGCGGCCCGCGAAATGGTTATGTAGCCGCAGAATTGGCCGCAAAATGGACCTCAAAATTGGCCAAAAAGACTGCCTCAGTCTGCGGCTAAAATGCGGCCCGCAGAGTGATTATGCGGCCGCATAATGGGCCGCAGAAACGCACACTTCTGCAAAATGTTTTCCTTTAACTCTGTAGCAACTATTCAATCTAAAAAGTCCGAACCGCATATTACAACACATAAATCTAACTGGGCACCATGAAATTCCGGGTTTTAGGAAGAATTTTACGGGGCCTTACACAATCACTACCCACGTGGAGGGTTTCTTAAGTGTTTACACTTATCCCTTCACGTTGGGTTCCTTGGATCCGAAAATTATAGATTTCTGCAAGAAGTACGAAGTGACCCTCAGCCAGATCCACCCCTCTTTCTTGAGGATAGTGATAATACTTCGTTTCTTTGTAAGCAAAGTCGACGGGTGTCCTTTCACCCTCGATTATCTTATACGCTTATATAGTCCCCGACTTTACCGAGGAGGACTAATAAAGCTTCAATGGTGGGCCACCAGGGCACCTTTCTCGAGAATAGATGAGGATAAAGACCATGGCTGGATGGGCCGATTTGTTCGAGTGAAGGACTCGGACTTGATCCGGGCTGAGAGTATGCCATTTCCTGAGAAATGGAATATGAATCGTAAGTATAGTTCCGTCCTTAATTTCCATTTATTGTCTTCATTTTTCACCCTCTCTTATCAGTATTTTATTTTATGCCTTCGTTGCCTGGATGTCGGGTGCGGTTCCCTAACTTGAGGACTGGGTTAGGGGCCTTGTGTCGCAGCAAACACATGATGAGCGCGCATAGCGCGATTTGGCAAAGGGTCGATAGAAGACTAGTAGTCATGGTAAATATTTCTTCCTGATTTAGTGATTTGACAATTGTTCGAATCTCTTCCTGAGCTTACTCATCTTTCTTTTTTTTGTAGGTCTCGGGAAAGACGTGGCAATGAGGCCCCCGTCTGGTGACGAAGAAGTTCTTCACCACACATCCGTTTCGAAGCCAGTGGGGGAGAAAAAGAGGAAAAGGTCTTCAAATTCCACAAACTCAGAGGGGCAGAAACCCAAAAAGAAAACAGTCCGTAAACCCAAAGGGAACATCATCCCTCTATCTTTGGAGTCAGTCCGACGGCTAAAGGATGGGCCCGAAGAAGAAGAAGAAGAAGAAGAGGAAGACTCTAGGCTGGTGGCCCGTGTGCGAGCTGGCACCGAGATTCGAGGAACTATTGAGCCGGTGGGAGCTGAAGCTGCTCTGACTTGACTTGATAAGATTGAGGGGGAAGCCTCGGTCGAAGTCCCCGAGCCAGAAAGAGTTGAAGACGCTTCGCCTCGAGGTGAGAAGGCTATCGAGGAGGCGATTGATGTTGGTGTAGAAACTATGCTCGAGGCTTCCCAAGATGAAGGCGGTTCCCCAAAAGATTTACCTGGGGTGATAGATATCGGAGATTCCCCCTTGTTTCCTTCTGTCACGACCCATTTCCACAATAGGTCATGATGGCGCCCAACACCATTGCCGGGCAAGCCAACGCGGAAGATACTAACTAAACTTTCATTTACCTTTACCCCGAAATAGTTGGAATAATTCTTTAAGTTGAAATAAAATCAGAAACGATTAATAAAGTCGTGATAATCATACAACCCCAAAATAATACAGTCTACTAATGTGTGTGCCAAGACCTGGTGTCACAAGCTGTGGGCAACTAGTAGAATATACAAAAGAATCACACTATCATACTGTCCGAAGCGGAATAGACAACAAAAAAAATACATAAGAAAGACTTCTTCAGGCTGCTGAACAGCATGGAAGGGAAGCAGCTCACCGTAGAAGTCTCGAGTCCGCTCAGAGATGCGCACCAGACTGGTAGCCAGATACACCTGCCTCATACCCTGTACAATTAAGTACAAAAGTGTAGTATGAGTACATAAACAATATGTACCCAGTAAGTATCCCGTCTAATCTCGAAGAAGTAGAGACGAGGGGTCGACTTGACACTTACTAGGGTCAAACAATGTGAGAAGAATTTATAAATAGCATGGATAGCACAAGTTACTAGTATTTAAAAAAATATCATGAAATAACAGTTCTTTCCCAAGTACTATCATGGATATTCACCTATATT
Source organism: Nicotiana attenuata (assembly GCF_001879085.1). Classification (NCBI taxonomy): domain Eukaryota; kingdom Viridiplantae; phylum Streptophyta; class Magnoliopsida; order Solanales; family Solanaceae; genus Nicotiana; species Nicotiana attenuata. The sequence goes on from NW_017670435.1 coordinate 650,775, forward strand.
TCAAACAGATATGAAATTCAGTCCTCAGAGAAATGCTAAGCAAAATATGCGCAAGTAACACCCTGGGACGTACGGCCCGATCCAACATAAAAGTAAATTGTGCATTGCCGAGGGTCGAACGGCTCGAACCATAGATGCATCTATTACCCCGCTCGCGAATCACCCATGCGACACGGTCAAATATAAATAAACTCATCAACAAGCAAACAATAACATATATCTGAGGAGTAGTTATTCACAGAAATACCCAATATTCTCTTTTAAAAGACCAAACAGGATAAGGTCCCTTCACTAGTCTCATTTACCTTAATCAAAATAGTTTATACGAATCCGAATTTATAATCAAGTTACAAGAATACCACGTAGAGCATGCTTATGGGTCCTGGACTACCCGAACTTAACATAATAGCCGCTACGCACGGACTCTCATCACCTAGTACGTACGTAGCCCCCGCATATAATGGAAATTAATTCAATTATTATACCTATGGGGACAATTCCCTCTTACGAGGTTAGAAAGGAGACTCACCTCACTCCAAAGTGCACTTCCAATTCAAAGAACGAGTCCAAGCCCTCAATTTGGAGCCGAACGATCCCAAACTAGTTAAACGAACTAAGAACTAGTCAATATAGACTCACAAGATCGAATTTTAGCTATTTAAGCAATTTTCCAACCCTTAACACAAGTTTCCTAAAATCCGACCCTGGGCCCACGTGCCCGGATTTCGAGATTTTTCGAAGGAAGTTGTTCTCTACATCCTAAGGATCAACAATATATGATTTCTAATTTATTCCATAATAAATTTCGTGGTTAAATCTAACTTTTATTAAAGCCCTAGGTTTTTGCTCTAACCCCATGATTTCACCTTAATACTAGTGTTTAATTTACCTAAGACATAAGTAATAAACTAGAAATGGGTAGGACTAACTTACCTCAAGATGCTTGGTGAAGGTTTTCTCTCAAGAGCTCTAAAATCGCCAATGGAGGAGCGAAGAGTGTCAAAAATTGGTTTGGAACCCGTATTAAATGAACCTCACTGCTTCAGCGATTTCCGCATCTGCGAGAAATGGACCGCATCTGCGAAATGGGGAAAAAGAGCTGGGATCTCTTCTACGTCTCGAGGCCGCATCTGCGGAGCCGCTTCTGCGGCTTGAGAGCCGCTTCTGCGGCTTGAGAGCCGCTTCTGCGGTTCCTAGCCTGGCTACCCTGGGCCACATCTGCGATGAAGGGACCGCTTCTGCGGTCTTGCACCTGCGGTCCACCAACCGCAGGTGCGGTTATGACAGAAGCAGCAACCTTCAGCTCTCCTCAAAAAAATTCACGTTACTCGAGCCTCGTCCGATTGACGCTCGGGGCTCCCGGGCCCTGCCCGAACATACCGTCTGAAATCACGAGACGGACCTACTCGTACCTTCGGAACACCTGAAACAACGCTAAATCTAGAAATCACCCCCTAAAACCAAATGAATCAAACTTATGAAGTTCAAGTTCTTAATTTTCCTCCAACGGGCCAAAATGCCCTTAAACTACTCGGATTGACACCAAATTTTGCGGGTAGGTCTTAAATGATATTTTGGACTTGTACCGGGCTTCGGAACCAACATACGATCCCGATACCCATGAAATCAATCATTAGTTAGTTTCTTTAAATCCTTAATATTTCAGATTAACAATTTCTAATAAAAATTCATTACTCGGGCTAGGGACCTCGGAATTCGATTCCGGGCATACGTCCAGGTCCCATATTTTCCCGCAGACCCTCCGGAACCGTCAAAACACGAATCCGGGCCCGTTTGCCCAAAATGTTGAACAAAGTCAAACTTAGCCTTTTAAGAAAATCCTAAAGAGTCAAATGTGCATATTTCAATCCAAACTCTTCTAAATCCCGAACCAACCATCCCCGCAGGTCGTAAATTAGTTAAAGCGAGCACAGAAGTCCCAATAGACCCATACCAAATTCAAACCAAGCAATTCAAATTGGGTCCAGAAGTAAAAGAAAAAGGCCAATTAACACTACAACATTCAGTAATTAAAACTAACCCATGCCATTAACCTCTACAAACTACAAATGACTCAGAAACTTATACTTAATTAAACAAAGAGAGAAAAAGAGGGTGAAAAAGAAGAGTAAACAAACAGTTAACTAGTAATGAACCTAAAATCATGGAATAAGCGACGATTTTCAAGCATGCAGAAGCCTAAAACCAAATCAGGAACAAAAACAAGAAAAGAAAAAGAAATACTAAGAAAATAAAGACACAAAAATAAAATGAAATGAGCAAAGAGAAATACCTAGCAAAATGACCAAAATCAAATCACGAACCTCGGCAGAATACCTTGAAACTTTGACTAAACAACCCTTAACCGTGTGTTTTTTATGTGAAAACACACGCCTAAGACCCATTAGAGTCAAAATCGTTAACAAAACCTCTTTCCGGATTTTAGGGTTAACTTGAATTTTAGATTCGTGAACCTTGGCTAAGATTTGGGGGAAAAGGGGTGTGGATTTGTGATGTGGGGGTGGAGGAGATCCTACGGTGTAAATTTGGTGGGGATTGGGTGGTGGCGCCGCCGGACACGGCGGAGGAAACCATGGCAGCGCCCTAGGGTTTGGGGATTTTGGAGGGTTCCGATGGGATTCGAAGGAAATTAAGGGTGGATTGATGATGGGGGAAGGGAGAGGGGGCTCTGGTGTGAATTTGGGGGTCATTGGACGCCGGCCGCCGCCGTGGGCGATTTCCGGCGGGCGGTAGGCGGCGGAGACGGTGGGGAATTGATGGCGGCTAGGGTTTCTAACAGGGGTGAGGGTTAGGAGAGAGGAGAGACGGAGGGGTAGGGGGGTTGTTAAGACATTTATATACTTATTGATGGTCCAGTTCCGGACCGTTGGATTAGTGAGATCCAACGGTCGTGATTGAACATGCCCAATACGTGGTCGTTTGGACTGGGCGGAAGACTGGACCGGTTCAGGGGTGATTGGGCTAGTGTTTGGGCCTTTTGAGCGGGTTTAAGGCATCACGATTTGGGCTTGGGGAATTAAAACATGAAATTGACCCAAAATTTGGGTCTTTTAAAAATAAGAGACTCAATTTTCTTTATTTTCTTTTCAATTCTCATTCATTTTTTTTGGATTTTTGTCAAATACAAAATTAAAAATAAAAAGACCTGATTTAATTCTAAAATTAAACTAATTAATTTTAAAAGATTAACTAACTCCTAATTTAAAAGAAAACTAAGAAAAAAAAATTCGAACATTAAAAGTAAAAATGCAAAAAGGACTATTTTTGTTATTTTCTTTCATTAACTAAATAATTATCCTAAAAAGTAGAAAATTAGGTCCTAAATGCACTATTTTGTATTTTTTATGAATTATATCAATTAAACATGCACACAAAAATGCAAACAAACACAAAAATTATGCAATTAATTCCCTAAAATTAAACAATTAGAGGAAAAGTTCTAATTTTAAGAATCCTGTAGGAGTAATTCATGCGAGGCAAAAATCACGTGCTCACAGCTGCCCCTCTTTGCTCGGAAACACGCAGGGTTTTCGGGCAAAGATAAATGAGCAATTATGAGGGATATTTTCCGGCTTGGCACTCCATGAGAAGCATTTTTTGGAAAATGTCTGACCGAACCTTGCTTCAGAGGTTGCCTACATATCCTTGGCTATAAAGGAATCAGGTCAGTGTAGTTCTGGAAGTTTTGGTAGCTGGGACTACCAGGAGCTGTGATTTCACTGTTGTTGCTGCTGCTACTGCTTGCTGACCTCCTTATTACACCAAAAGGAAAATCAAAGCTAAGCTAGCTATTGCCTATCAACTACGAGTTATAAGATTCCTATCTATAAATCTCTTGAAGCTTGATCTTGAGTCTTAGCTGATTTTTCTGTGGACCCCGATCTGAATCTTGATGCTCACAAGTTGCAGGTGCTGGTTCTTTCTTCAGCATTGGATCAAAGCGGGACAGGCGGAGCTTGTGACTTCAGTCAAGTTTTGAGTAGTCCGTATCTTTGTCCGCTTCAACATTTTGAATTCACTTCTTTTTGTTATTTTTCTTCTTTTCTTTATTTTGGATTGAGACTCACTCTTTTGGTCATTTCGAACCCTTTGCCTTGAGGTAAAACCTGCTCAGACAATAAAACAAACAAACGAACGAAATTTTTCTGCCCCAGTTTTCACTAGGAAAATTTCGTGAGTTATTTGTGACAAAGTCTGAACTCATTCTCTCTCCTTTTCTTTTGTTTGAATAAAACAAGGATTGTGTTTGTCTATGATGGAACAAATTAGGGAGTGGAGCCATACATCTAAAATGTCAACTCAGGGATTGGAGCCTTAATGTTGGTGCAAAAACGACTAGGGAATGGAGGCCCTATGTCTAAAAGGCGCAACTCAGGGATTGGAGCCCTAATGTTGGCTAAAAGGTAAAAAAGCTCAACTCAGGGATTGGAGCCCTAATGTTGGCAAATAGGATACCAGGTTGATATTGGGAATTCTAAGCTATCCTCTTTTGGGATTTTCTTCTTTTGTCATCCTTTTTTTTCATTTTTGATAAGATGCAGGAAAGGACTTGGAGGAAACTTCCCTTTTGCATTAATTATTTGCTGCAAAGCTGTTTCAGCACCTGCGCGTTTCTTTTCTTTTGGCTGCACCTGCTTTTGCGCGGTTGCCTGGATTGCACTTGTTTCAATTTTCAAACAAAAAACAATTGTTAGTTTGAAATGGTGGTTGGTTTTGTGGCCTTGATTGCTTCATCCCGGCCTAGCTTCTGTCGAGAACCTTTACTGCTTGTTGGTTTTGAAGATTAATCTCTTTCAAACCGACGGGCTCAACTTTCAAGATTTCATGACAACTCGCACGCGTGGGGCTCTGGCCTTTTCACTTTATTCTGCTCTTAGGACCTTTGTCTTTGGCCATCCTTTCCTTTTCAATATCTTTGCTTTGAAAGCATCAACAATCATGGCCAGTCGGGATTGGCTTGATGCACCCGCTGAGGCTGGGTGCCTTTCTTTTGCTCTGCTAGGCAGAGCCCTGTAAAACCAGTCCTGCCACCTTTTCTTTGTAATAGTTTCAGAATCAGAGTTAGAGCGAAAGGGATTCAAGGAAAAAGTAAACAAAGAGCAAGAGGATGAATTTAAATAGAAGCGTCCCTTTCGGGGGGAAAAGAAGGACTTATCTGGGGTGCATGCAGGCTTCAAATGGACATGACATGCCTCTTGGACTGGATGCCCGACCCGCACAAACTTTCCCAACTTCTCGTAAACTCATTGATTCATATTTCAAAACCAGAGAACCTTGCCAGGACACTTTTAATGGTGGGAGACGTCTTCTGTTCGGCCGACGGCGCCCTTTGCTGGTTTTCACCAATCGACCTCTCTCATTTCTCTTCTCACCGTTGCCCGATAGTGCCCTTTACGAGTTTCCACTAAACGGACTCTCTCATTTTCGATTTCTCTACTCACCGTCGCCTTATGGTGCCCGTAGGTTTTCACCGATAAGACACTCTCATTTTATTTCTCTCAGTTTGGACTGCATCAGATTCCAACAATGGTGTTTTTTTTCAATTCCCACGCCTTTGCCAATTGATCGGAAGGACTTGGACAAGGTTTTGGGTAAAAAGAATTTTGGATGGAATTACAACTTTGGAACCGTTTTAGTGGGCTCATAGCCGAGCCATTATATCATCTGCCCCAGTTTCACTTTTTGGGGGAATTTGGATTTTTGTTTTGGTGTGACTAAACCCCAGAGAGAGGCTGCTTACGTATCCTTTTGGAATCAAGTCAGACGTAGTTCAGAGAAACATTTGTTTTTGGTTGTTTTGTTTTTGTTTTGTTTTGTTTTTCTTCTTCGTTTTTTTTTCATTTTTTTCATTTTTTCATTTTTTTCATTTTTTCATTTTTTTCATTTTTTTTCTTTTTCAATAGTACTTTCGAGTTCCAAAGAGGGTAATAAAGGAAGGGTAACCGACTCAAAGGGTTTGCGAAAGATTGATAGTGTTTGGGTAGCGGGAACGAAAGCCTTCGTCATCTCAATTGCACAAAGTCATCACCGCAGAAAGCTTAAACATAGTACCTTTTTACTGCATCCGCATTCACAGCTGCTTCGGGATCATTTCCTTCGATATCACCCAGATACAATGCTCCTCTCGGCAATATCTTTCTGATGATGTATGGACCCTTCCAATTAGGAGCAAATTTTCCTTTTGCTTCCTGGTGATGAGGAAGAATGCGCCTTAACACAAGTTGTCCCACTTCAAAATTCCTGGGTCGCACTTTCTTGTTATAAGCACGGGCCATTCTTTGTTGGTACAACTGCCCGTGGAAGACTGCAGCCATCCGCTTTTCATCAATTAGGGTCAACTGTTCTAGACGAGTCTTGACCCACTCACTGTCCTTAATCTCTGCCTCAATGACTATCCGAAGCGAATGGATTTCCACCTCTGCGGGTATTACAGCCTCAGTCCCATAGACCAAAAGGTAGGGTCGCCCCTACCGATGTCCGCACCGTGGTGCGATATCCCAGTAATGCGAAAGGTAACTTTTCATGCCATTGTCTGGAGCTCTGAATCATTTTTGTCAAAATCTTCTTGATGTTCTTGTTTGCTGCTTCAACAACACCATTGGCTTTGGGCCGGTAGGGAGTGGAGTTTCTATGCGTGATTTTGAATTGTTCGTATACTTCTTCCATCAAACGACTATTCAGGTTTGCAGCATTATCTGTGATGATAGTTGCGGGAATGCCAAAATGGCAGATAAGATTAGAGTGCACGAAATCTACCACGGCTTTCTTGGTGACTGATTTGAGAGTGATGGCTTCAACCCACTTCGTGAAGTAATCAATGGCAACCAATATAAATCTATGTCCGTTTGAAGCTCTCGGCTCGATCGGCCCAATGACGTCCATACCCCAGGCAACAAATGGCCAGGGTGCTGACATAGGATGCAGTTCTGTTGGTGGCGCATGAATCAAATCACCGTGCACCTGACATTGATGACACTTCCGGACAAAACTGAAGCAGTCCTTTTCCATGGTTATCCAGTAATAATCTGCGCGAAGGATTTTCTTTGCTAAAACATACCCATTCATGTGAGGTCCGCACACTCCTGCGTGTACTTCATGCATAATTCTTCCAGCCTCCTCGGCGTCAACACATCTTAACAAGTTGAGATCCGGGGTCCTTTTGTACAAGGCATCATCGCTTAAGAAGAAACCACTTGCATGCCGTCTAATGGTTCTCTTTTGATCTCCAGTAGCTTGCTCGGGGTATTCTTGCGTTTTCAGAAACCTTTTAATGTCATGGTACCATGGCTGGGTGATTGGTTCTGCCTCAACCGTATTGCAGTAACCATGCCTTTCCTTGATTTGGATCTCCAAGGGATCAATATGGGCATTGCCTGGATAAGGCAGCATCGAGGCCAAAGTGGCGAGTGCATCAGCTAGTTCATTATGACACCGAGGGATGTACCTGAACTCTATCGACTTGAACCGCTTGCTAAGATCTTCCACATGTTGCCGTTAGGGAATAAGCTTAACATCTCGGGTCTCCCATTCTCCCTGGGCTTGCCGGATAATCAGATCTGAGTCCCCCATAATCAACAACTCGTCGACGTCCTGGTCAATCGCCATGTTCATACCCATGATGCAGGCTTCATACTCAGCAGTATTGTTTGTGCAGAAAAATCGAAGCCTGGCTGTGGCCGGGTAGTGCTGACCAGTGGGTGAGATCAAGATTGCCCCGATTCCCACATCTTTTGCATTTACTGCCCCATCAAAGAACATCTTCCAAGCATGGGTATCTTCAGAGATTGCTTCTATTGAATTTACCTCTTCATCTGGGAAGTAAGTGCTCAACGGCTGATATTCATCATCAACCGGGTTTTCAGCCAGATGATCTGCCAACGCCTGGGCTTTCATCGTCGTGCGAGTGACATAGACTATGTCAAATTCAGTGAGCAGAATTTGCCATTTTGCTAATCTCCCCATGGGCATGGGTTTCTGGAATATGTATTTTAAAGGATCCAACCTGGTTATGAGATAGGTGGTGTGAGCTTGCGGATAATGTCTTAGCTTCTGAGCAACCCAAGTCAGAGCACAGCAGGTCCTTTCCAACAGAGTATATTTAGCTTCATAACCGGTGAACTTCTTGCTCAAGTAGTAGATTGCCTGTTCTTTCTTCCCAGTTATATCATGTTGCCCGAGGACACAGCCGAAAGATTTTTCTAAGATTGTCAGATACAAGAAAAGAGGCCTCCCTAGATCCGGTGGGACCAAGACTGGCGGATTTGACAAATATTCTTTGATCTTATCGAAGGCTTCTTGAATTTCATCCGTCCACTTGACTGCTGCATCTTTCTTCAGTAACTTGATATGGGCTCACATGTAGAAGTCAGTTGAACAATGAACCGGCTGATATAGTTTAATCTGCCCAACAAGCTCATCACATCTTTCTTGGTTCTCGGAGGAGGCAAATCCCGGATAGACTTTATCTTCGTTGGGTCTAACTCGATACCTCTCCTGCTGACTATGAAGCCCAAAAGTTTGCCCGAGGGGACCCCGAATGCACATTTGGCTGGGTTCAGCTTCAGATCGTACTTGCGCAACCGCTCGAAGAATTTTCTCAAGTCTCGAACGTGATCCTGAGTTTTGGACTTGATGATTACATCGTCCACATGTACCTCTATCTCTTGATGCATCATATCATGGAAGATGGCGGTCATGGCCCTCATATAGGTTGCTCCGGCATTCTTCAGGCCAAATGGCATGACTCTGTAGCAATATGTACCCCAGGGTGTGGTGAAGGCTGTTTTCTCTGCGTCTTCTTCATTCATCAACATCTGGTGATATCCTGCGTAACAATCCACGAAGGACTGTATCTTATTCTAGGCGCAGTTATCAACAAGGATGTGGATGTTGGGCAAAGGGAAATTGTCTTTGGGACTTGCCTTGTTCAAATCTCTGTAATCCACACACACCCGGGTCTTTCCATCTTTCTTTGGAACGGGGACTACATTAGCCAACCATGTAGTGTACCGGACCACTCGGATTACCCCTGCTTTCAGCTGTTTCGTGATTTCTTCTTTGATCTTATCACTGATGTCAGTTTTAAACTTTCTTTGCTTTTGCTGGACCGGAAGACAATCGGGGTAAGTTGGCAACTTATGAACCACTAGATCAACACTCAGCCCTGGCATGTCATCATACGACCAAGCAAACACATCTTTAAACTCAAACAGGAGTTGGATTATTGCATCCCTAGTTTTCTCATCCGTGTGAATGCTTATTTTGGTTTCCCGGATTTCTTTGGAAGTTCCCAAGTTAACTGGCTCAGTATCATTCAAGTTTGGCTTAGGTTTATTCTCAAATTGTTCCAATTCTCGATTTATTTCCCTAAAAGCCTCTTCTTCATCATATTCCGATTCTTGGTTCATTATTTCACAATTAGACTGCGTGTTTGGATCTGGGCATGAAGTCCGCAAGCATGTCATGTTATTTAAAGCCGCATTATTAGAACTGAAAAGAAAAAATAAAAGAGAAAAAATAGCAAAATCAGAAAGAATAGAGAAAAATAAACGATGAAATATTGATTTTATTTCTTGGAATTGAGAAGATAACAGGGTTTACATTGGGAAATTTAAAGACAAGAAACTAAAGAAGGCATCCGAGTTACACCTTGGAATAACTCGGGATGCAGAAAAAGTAGAAGGGCAGGTCTACCGGGACTCCCGCCTGATCGGAAATGGCGTAGCCTTCCAATTTTGAAGCTTGGCGCTTGGTCCCATGTATAACACCTCGGCGGTGCTAGTGCCCTCTCCCGGCTGAACAATGTGGGTTTTGTATAGTATCTTCCTCATTTCCCCACATATTTCCTCAATTTCTTCGGTCGTAATGGCCTCATCATCTTCCTCCTCGCTGTACTTCGGCTTGACAAAGGTTTCATACAAATGCGGCAGTGGTTGTGGCAAGACCCATCCCTCCTTCTTTCTCTCATCTGCCCACTTTATATCGTCTGGGGTAGGGAGGAAACCTATCCCGAAGAACTTTTCAGTTGTAGGCAGGGTCACTGGTTCAGATATTCCTTGCAGAGCTTTTCCAAGTCCCTTCCCTGGCTTGAAACCATATCTAATCATTTCCTTGGCCACCATAATCGCAGCGTTGGATGGGAAGGGTTGGGGGCAAGGGTTTCCTTCTTCATGTTGGTCCGCCACTACGACTTCAAAAGCTTGGTAGACTATGTGCTCACTGCCTTCCCTCGCTTTAAGACATGGGACGGATGGGTCCCGATAGATTGATTGTTCATCCTCTCCATGGACCACAATCTTCTGGTCCTCATGTTCAAATTTCACCATCTGATGGAGGGTAGAGGGTACAGCTCCTGCGGCATGGATCCAAGGCCTTCCCAAAAGAAAATTATAGGACGTGTCCATGTCTATCACTTGGAAAGTCACCTCGAAGTCCACCGGGTCAATGGTCAAGATTAGGTCAATTTCTCCGATTGTGTCTCTTTTGATACCGTCAAAAGCTTTCACACAGACATTGTTGGGACGAATCCTTTCAGTCCCGATTTCCATACGCTTTACTGTGGAGAGTGGGCAAATGTCTACCCCAGAACCTCCGTCTACCATGACCCTCTTCACATAGTATCCCTCACATTTGACGGTTAAGTGCAAAGCTTTGTTGTGAGCAGCTCCTTCTGGAGGCAAGTCGTTTTTGCTGAACGAAATCTGATTGAGAGCGAAAAATCTTTCCGCCATTCTTTCCAATTGTTCCACCGAAGTTTCAGCTGGCATGTATGCTTCATTCAGGGTCTTCATTAAAACCTTTTGGTGCTCAAGGGATTTTATCAGCAATGACGGTAAGGATACTTGTTCAGGATACTTTCGCAATTGATCAACCACCTCGTAGTCGGCCATTTTCATTTTCTGAAAGAAAGCTTCCGCTTCCTCGGCACTTACAGGTTTCTTAGGTGGGAAACACCTTCTGGTGGCGTTGTTCACTTCTTCTATGTTGGAGTATTTCTCAACGGGGTGATTTTCTTGAAGCTCCCCCAAGATCTCTTTGCCCTTATACGTAACCACCGTCTGATGGTAATTCCATGGCACTGCAGCAAGATTCGTCATAGGCTTCTATGGTGCGCGTCCAATAACCACGGGCTCATTCAGCCTCGATGGTTTGATTGTCCCCCGCATCACATAGGCTCCCTTGGGTACGTACATTTGGGCTCCCTTTTTCAATTCAAATCTCATTGGAGGGCTCAAAGTCAGCTGCTTTTCTTTGCGGCCTCGTGGAACATAAAGAACACCATCTTTAGGAGGCATTGCCTCCGTTCCTGTCTCAACTTTCTTTTCTGGTTCTGACTGGGTGACTTTGTTCTTCTTTTCCCCTTTATCTTGCTTCGGGGCAACCTTTGGCTTTCTTTCCGCATCAGCAATGGCGATTATGGCCTTTAGTGCCGGATCAAATTCTTTATCTTCGCAAATCATCCCAATTACTGGCCCATTGTTGTGGGCTGGCAGTGGATTATTAGTCACGTATGGGACATCCTCATCCCTTAGCACTATCTTTCCTTGCTCTATCAAGTTCCCCACCGCTCTTTTCAATGTCTAACAATCATTTGTGTCGTGCCCTTCTGCTCCTGAATGATAGGCACATCTGACACCAGCTCTATAAGCAGGCGAGGCTGGGTTTTGCCTTGTTTGAGGGACTGGCTGCAGTAGACCCATTTGGACAAGCTTTAGAAATAGATTGGAGTAAGATTCACCAATTGGAGTAAAAGTTTGCCTCCTGGGTGGCTCACGAGGAGGAAAGTTATTTTGTGGAGGACGGGGATTATAGTGGTTTTGGTGAGGAGGCTGATTTCTTGGAAATGGAGCTTGGTTTCTATTGGCATGTTGCTGCGGTCGTACAAAAGGTTGAGCATTCATGACCGCATACGGTTGAGAAGCATAGGCCATGTCTTGGTGAGGGTAATAATGTTGAGGGGTTCTTTCTGAAAACATGGCTCTAGGAGCACGGTGTCTTCTTGCACCTGATGCCGCCATGGATGTTTCTTCTTTCTTCTTACCGTTTGCCATTCCTCCAGACCCGCGTTGAATGGCTTGGGAGGTTGCTCTAATGGCTGATTGGCTCAGAATTCTGCCTGTTTTTAATCCGTTCTCCACCATTTCACCAATTTTAATAGCTTCTGCGAACGGTTTGCCCATAGCTGACATCATATTCTGGAAATAATCAGTTTCCTGGGCTTGAAGAAATATCGTGACCATTTCCACCTCGTCTATTGGAGGCTTTACTCTCGATGCTTGCTCACGCCACTTTATTGCATATTCTCGAAAGCTTTCTGAGGACTTCTTCTTCAGATTTGCCAATGAGTTCCGGTCTGGCGCAATGTTTATATTGTACTGGAACTGTCTAACAAAGTCTCTTGCGAGGTCGTCCCAGATGTGCCGGCGAGAAATGTCCTGATCCATATATCATTCAGAGGCGATACCCACCAAGCTTTCCCCAAAGTACGCCGTGAGCAACGCTTCTTTTCCTCTAGCCCCGCGTAATTGATTGTAGTATTTCTTAAGGTGAGCAATAGGATCGCCGTGCCCATCGTATTTCTCGAACTTCGGAGTTTTGAATCCCATAGGCAAATGCACGTGAGGGAACATGCATTGATCCGTATATGACACACTCTTTTGCCCACTCAAACCCTGCATGTTTTTGAGGCTCTGCTCTAAGCTTCTCATCCTCTTTGCCATTTCGTCCTGTTCAGGAGCTTTGGGAGTTTTGTCCTGTTGTAAACTCAAATGGAGGTGGTTGGGAGTAAGTATAGGTGGGGTATTGAGGAGGCTCCACTTGGAAAATAGGATTTTGGAATGTGAAGGGTGACGGATCAAAAGGGGTTGGTTTTTGGAGTGCGGGTTGTGTTGTGGTGGAGCATGCAGTAAAGATATTAGGGACTCCTCCGGATGTGAACACCTGGGGGCGGACCTCAGAAGGTGTTCCCACAAAATGAGCCGATATGGTGGTTGTCCCAATAGGGGATTCGGATGACTGATGGGAATATTAGAAGTACCCCCGGATCTAGGGAACAGTTCGGGAAAGCCGGGAAAAGCACTTGGAGGCTCCCTTCCATTAGTCCATGCATCCCACATTTCCATGACCCGGAGACGTAGGATCCTGTTTTCCTTAGCTATTGCAGACTCTGAGGCCGGGATGCCCGAGATTGGGCTATCCTCTGGGATGGGAACCGCTGGCAAGGTCATTTCCGAAGACATTTCTACAGTTCCCTTTGATCTGGTAAAATACTGATGTGATGCTAGTTTACAAAAACCAACCACCGTTTCTATAAAACCTGAACTGGAGGTGACAGCAGCAAACGGTTAGTTTGAGACAAATAACAGATAGGTAATCGCACGTTGGGGTGTGATGTACCTATACAGTTAAATGGGTTTCTGCATGTTTTGCAACGGTTGCATGCGTCATCTCGGCTTTTCCTTATCCTTTTCCTATTTTCTTCCTTTGATTTCCACTCTCTTTTCCCCGCTTTTCTTTCCTTTTGCCCTTTACTCTCTTTTTCTCATTTTCTTTTCTCTTTCTCGTCTTTCATTCTTGCCTTTGCTTTTTGCCATGGTTTCTTTCTCTCGGTTTTCTTATTTTCTCTCTTTTTGTTTCTTTTCCTCTCTTGTTTTTTCTTTTATTTTCTTCCCTCCCCTTTTCCTTTTCTCTTAGGGTTACGGTCTAATCTTATGGAGATTGCCTACGTATCATGACCCCGCATGAATCAGACCAAGCGTAGTTCTTGCAGATTAATGCAAAAATAAGGAAATAATTTTTGGGATTTTTCAATTTTTCATTAATAAACTTCTATTACAAGGATGCTAAACTATTTGTTTTCTTGGAAAGGAAAATTACAAAACATACTCAAAATAACCAAACTACAGACTCAATGACTAAGAACAAGGTTAAGAATACATTAAAGCTTCACCTCCTGGGGCCCGCGGGGCATCATTCGGCATCGCCGCGGGCCTATGTGCAAGACCCCCTTGTAGTTTCTCCAGATCACTCATAACTTGGTGGACAAAAATCATCACCGCGGCAAAGAAGGTTGTATGTGTCATGTCGTTGCACGCTTGACATTTCAAGACAATATAATCAGTGATGGCTCTAATCCTGCCCTTTTCCTGAAGTAGTCAACCTATTTGCTGGTTGTGGGCTTCTAGCACCCGGGAGTCATGGAGGTGGTGGTCTTGTAACTGCTGTATTTCTCTCTCCATTTTGGCCATCAGCCTATAGCAATGCTCTCTCTCAGCCTTGAAGTCTTTAGCCTGCTGGGCTGCCTCGTCCTCAAGGGTAGTCACTTTTCTTCTTAGATTAGTAATAGTCCCTTCATAATTTCTCTTCATTTGCTCCACAAATTTGGCCCGTTCTTCTGCTTTCTTTGCCCACTGTGCCCGGATTTTTGCTATGCTCACTTCGGATTTTTCCAGGTCTCCTTGGCACTCGAGGACTTTCTTTTTTAGTCCATTTATCAGCCTTTCATCAGCCCGGCTTCTTTCTTGGTTGTTGGCAGCTATTTTCATCTGTCGGATCTGAGCTTTAAGAGCCTCATTTTCTTGAATTAGTTTCTTCTTGTCACCCTCATCGGCTGCGGCTTGCAAGCTATTTTCAAACTGGAGATCCCGGACCTGCTTTTCCAGCTCCCCTATTCTGGCCCTGTATTCCTTCTCTTTTGCTAACCAATCCCACTGCACCTGGGCCCCATCGGTAAATTGTTGGACGTGTGGCCTCTTTGCGGGCCTTTCAGGAATCTGGAATCTTTTGCCAAACCAAATTATGTATTTAGGGTCCACTTCACCTCTAGCCTGGTCTCGCACTATGGTCTTAGGTTCAAGGAATCTACACTCATTCCATATTTGGCGAATCTTCCCTTCGGGAAATGCAGCTTTTGGGCCTAGTTCAATTACTTGTTTGCTCGGATCTTCATCATTGTGGGTATTTTGAAATCTTCCTAGTTGTCGCAAGACCCTGTAGGGAGCATAGGGTTGGATACTCTGGATGCCCATCAAGAGGATATAAGGCACCTCAGCTGACGTGTATACTGCTTCAGTAACCGGAAGCCATTCAAAGGCCCACTCAATTTTGTCAGCAATCAAAGATTTCAAATGTGATAGCCAAGCCTCAGTACCCTCAGGGAATTCAATACCTGCTACCCGGGTTTCAAATTCTTCAATGCAGCTCAGCCCGGTCAATCCATAATTCATGTACCCAGTCTGTGAGAGAGGTGTTCTTGCATCCATAGTTGTAGCAACAAATTGCAACCCTGGAAAAACTTTCCCCCTTCTCGGCATATAGTCAAGGCTCGATAGATTTCAGACACGATCAGAGGAACCATCGTGCTGTTGGCTTTCTTGATTGCAACATCTAGCATTCCTACGAGGCCGATCTCTATATGACCATCTTTTCGTGGACAGACCACAACTCCCAAGAAGGCTACCATGAAAGCTAAACCCCGCCTTGCCTCCCACTTATCTTTGTTTCCGGCATGGGTTAAACCAGTGTTGGGCTCTTCAAAACCTCGGGGTTTCCGTATCGATGATACAAGAAATGGAGTGTGCAATACCCTTCTGATAGATTCCCGTCTTGATCATCCCGGCTAATACTCAATAAGTCCAGAAATCTGTAGGGGGGTTACCGGTCTCGGTGACAATGGATATCGACTCCTGAGATTTCCATTAAGGCCTGCATAACCCGCAACTTCCTCTAATGTTGGTGTGAGCTCGAAGTCTAAGAACCGGAACACGTTGCGAGTAGGGTCCCAAAAAGGTATCAATGCTTCAATAATATCCCGCCTTGGCTTAATGTTCAATAATCCGACGAGGCCATCCAGAACCTTTACCACTGTTTCTCTGCTACCCTTTCCTAGGTCATTCCACCACATGTGGAGCTTCAAGGGGATCTCATTAAGGACTGTGAAGGGTTCAATTTCAATCGTGCTCATCCTGGACATTTATTAAGGCGATTTAATGACTTATTTTGACCTAAAAGAAAAAGTGACTATTTTTCAAAATTTTCATTTAAGAAAAACAAAGACCTGGTTTTGCAGATACGGCCTTTCAGCACTTCGGAGAAGAAGATTTTAAGGTTGTGCCCGCTAACCGTTACAAATGACTCAGGGTGGCTGTTCTTGCACAAACAACCTTCCGGTGCCCTTTTGGGGACATTCAGCTTATTTTAATACAAGAATGGCATCACTCGACTTATTTATGACCAAAAATTAAAATTTTTGTTATTTTTGGGCTATTTTTGAAAAAGGGAAGTTGGACCCGATGGGGGTTGCCTACGTATCCCACGTCCGGTGGGAATCAAACTGGCGTAGTTCGGGCAGATTTGACAAAACTATCTATTTTGAAAACAAAAATCTTTTTTTTTTTCAAAAATCCGGCAGAGTTTCAGTACTATTTGGGCATTGGTTTTTCAAAACAAGTGGTTACACTCACTTAGTCCTAACACTGCTATTTTCTTTCAATCATCTCTCATTATGTACAAGCCGGTCAACATGCAAATCCGAGCAAATAAATGCACAAGTAGCACGTAAGATGCATCAGGATGGTCTTTTCATTTCAGGTCACCTGTCCTAGACGGACCCAACCCCTGTGTTGAGTCCCCTAAGTCAAATGCACGTGATGCAAACAAACGTTCCTACTAGGGATCCGACATGAGGCTTTGTTATACTAGGTTTAGCCCTTGGTTTATTGTTCTAGACCTGGCTTACCCGAGCGGACAACTCGAGCCGAGGGGGAGGCAGCGTACCGGGGATACAGAAGCTCCGCCAGCTTAGCAACTTATCCGAACCTCGTTCTAAATGGGATAAGACTCTAAACAGAAGAGAAGTAACATGAAGTGCACCCTTCTCCATGATGTAGAAGACTCAGAGAGAGGAAGAGTTTCGTAGCAATTTATATATACAATTCAGCAAATATCAAAGCGGTAAAGCATTTAGCACATTTAGCATGAAACATGTAGGAAAATCAAATAATAAATAACGCCAATCATAATAGCTATTATAAGCTCGAATTCTTGAACCCTGAACCAAAATTCTGGGTTCGTATCCCCAGCAGAGTCGCCAGAGCTGTCACACTTCCTTTTTTACACACCACCCCGAAGGATAGTGTATAAGGGAGTTTTTCCACTTTAAGTGACATTATTCGAAATGGGATTATTTAATGATTAGAGTCGCCACTTGGGATAGGTTTGGTTTTTGGTGTCCCAAGTCACTGGTTTGTCTTGAATCCCAAATCGAGGAAATTTTCGACTTTCCAAGTGAAGTCTGCGAACCAAAAATTCTGACTAAGGAATTCTGTTAACCCGAGGGAAGGTGTTAGGCACCCCCGGATTCCGTGGTTCTAGCACGGTCGCTTAAACTATCATAATTGGCCCATTACTTGATTTTAAAACATGTTCATCCTATAATGCAATTTTAAATTATTTACCGCTTTTAATTAGTTTTTAAGGAAGATTGAACGTCGTTTAAAACGTGTCTTTGGATCGCGTCACATGAAATGCACCCGCAATCCGAAACACATTTTATTCAACGTTTTAGGATTTGGATTTGGGTCACATGAAATGCACACCCGAATTTAAGAAAGTAATATTATTAAAAGACGCACCTAAAGCGACTAACGCGTTGTTAACTTTGCGGGAGGCCATACAAATTCGCTAATGGCACATCCCGAGTTCTAAGAATTTTAAAAATATAATTAAAGAGGGCCACGCAATTTGTGATTTTTATTTGGCGCGGCGCACCTCGATTCCATTTTAAAGGACATCCTGACTAAAATTTGGAGAAGGCCATGAACTATTATTATCTATTTGGGCCACCTCCGCAATCATTTAAAGGGCAGTGATTGAAACTCCATCTGAATGAACCTAATATTTTTAAACCCTATGAATCAGTAAGTGGTGAAATGATGAAGGGGGAACGTGAAGCCCAAATGAGGAGCAAGGCTCAGAACTAACGAAATCCAATCAGCATAAATCAATCAGTGGGCCAATGAATAACAGCTGGGCTTGTTTATGCAACTAGGCCAACGTTGGGCCCAGTTCTTGTAGTCCAAATGGTTTAGACCAGATTATAACGATACAAACACAAATTAATGCCAACTCATGAATATGAAATAAGAGATTTGAAATTCTGATTTAATCCTTTTGACACAAATTAACCCAAACCACCATCAGATTCAACTAAAATGCCTGGGCCTGAGAATGAGCCCAAATTCGAACAAGGATCACTTCCAATAAGGACAGGATCCTTAGCTCAAATTTGCTACTAAACTCACAGGCCGACCTCTCTTAGTTTCTCTTTTTATTTACGAATAAAGGACAGACTGCAGGAGTGAAATGTTCAACACTTAAAGAAAATGTATGAACTCCTGTATTTTAGATTTATAGATTTCCAGACTTGAAAAGGATGACCACAAGAACTAGGGCAGTGGAGCTTAGCCGCTGAATGCATAGATTAGGCTTTAACTAAGAACCATTTTAATGAGAATCTGCTCACCACAACATTAATACTTGTATAAACAACTATATTAATCCTATAGTTATTTTCATGCTCACACGATATTCCAATTTAAAATTCAAACTAACATTTAAAAGACAGGATAGCAAGACCTTGAAAATGTTTAACAGAAATCAGGGCTATTATAGATTAAACTCCTAATGAGTTTCATGTTCCATGAACAAACAAAGCTCAATTATTATGAAATACTAAAAAAATATCAAGCTTACACATACTGAAGAGTAATAAAACCTGATAATTCCAAAATCACTTCCACATTCAGCTAGTATGGATTGCAATTTAACTTACAACACTAAAGCTAAACAAACAACAAGATCTAAACATGTCATAGTCTCAACAGTCCATGATTAATTACAGCCTGATTCTTAGCTATTCTAAAGAAAAATCACTACATCACTGATAGAAATGAACCAGGCATAGAGTCATGAAAGAAATAACACTTTTAGCATAAAGAAAACTAATATTAAGAGGTAGAAACTGCTTCATTCCATCTTCAAAACTCGGTTTCACATTATGATATTCAAGGTTTGTACCTGGAGATTGAAATAAGGAAAAACAAGGAGGATCAGCAGAGTAACACAGCAGTCAAACCCAGCAGCAATGCAACTCAATCAAATCGAGTGTCAAAACCAAAAGAGAGCAACATCACTCGAACAATACCCACAGCAAATCAGTTTTTAAGAGAGTAAAACCAAAACAGTGCTCCACCAGTCTAACCAAACGATTTCAATCAAATCCAAAACCCACACCTCAAAATCAGACTTTAGAGCCAAATTCAAATCATGGTTATGCCTTAAATGAACCCAAAAAATGCTTCAGATGTAAAAAAAAATCAGAGCAGAGGCAATGGAACAGTATTTTTAGAGATTTAGCCGCCTAGAGTTTTTCAGAGTTTTCAGTGCTTGAAAATCTGCCTTTAGCCCCAAGTAACAATGCCTTTATAGGCAAGTTACTAGGGCAGCCTTGTAAAATTATTTTTTACCCTTTAGTCCTTTTCTGATTTTTGTTTTTAGCTAGTTAGTCCTTTATTTTATGCCTTGCTACCCAAGCTAAACTACCCAAAATCTGAAATTCTCCTAGAAACCCCTACTAGAAGCTTCCTATTTTAATTACATTATAGATTCCCTATGTGTATTACCCCAATTACCCTCATCAACCCCTGAATTTTACTTTGGACAACTAGCCAACCTTCAACTCATGGGTCAAGTTGACCCAATCGTTTAACCCCAACTGGACTGGCCTATTTTCCTTGGGCTTTCAAACCCACCCTGAAATTAACCCAATTCAGAAGTCCCAATAGACCCATACCAAATTCAAACCAAGCAATTCAAATTGGGTCCAGAAGTAAAAGAAAAAGGCCAATTAACACTACAACATTCAGTAATTAAAACTAACCCATGCCATTAACCTCTACAAACTACAAATGACTTAGAAACTTATACTTAATTAAACAAAAAGAGAAAAAGAGTGTGAAAAAGAAGAGTAAATAAACAGTTAACTAGTAATGAACCTAAAACCATGGAATAAGCGACGATTTTCAAGCATGCAGAAGCCTAAAACCAAGTCAGGAACAAAAACAAGAAAAGAAAAAGAAATACTAAGAAAATAAAGACACAAAAATAAAATGAAATGAGCAAAGAGAAATACCTAGCAAACTGGCCAAAATCAAATCACGAACCTCGGAAGAATACCTTGAAACTTTGACTAAACAGCCCTTAACCGTGTGTTTTTTATGTGAAAACACACGCCTAAGACCCATTAGAGTCAAAATCGTCAACAAAACCTCTTTCCGGATTTTAGGGTTAACTTGAATTTTAGATTCGTGAACCTTGGCTAAGATTTGGGGGAAAAAGGGTGTGGATTTGTGATGTGGGGGTGGAGGAGATCCTACGGTGTAAATTTGGTGGGGATTGGATGGTGGCGCCGCCGGACACGGCGGAGGAAACCATGGCGGCGCCCTAGGGTTTGGGGATTTTGGAGGGTTCCGATGGGATTCGAAGGAAATTAAGGGTGGATTGATGATGGGGGAAGGGAGAGNAGTTGTGGTGTTATTTTGGCCGGGTTTGGGATAAGTAGTGATTTGACCGGAATTTTCGAATTAATATTCGAGAAGATGGATTGTGATTCGAGGGGGATGGTTATGGGGTTGGAAAGAGGAGGGGAAGATGAGTTTGTGGTGAAATTTTGGGGCCGGTGGGGTGACGGCGGGGACGTGGTGGTGCTACGCCGGCGATATCAGGGGTTTGTGAGAGATGGTGAGGCAGGGGGTTCTGGGGGGGGGGGGGTGGCGTATGTTCGGACATTTATATATTAAACGACGTGGGCTTCAGGACCGTCCGATCAAGAAACCTCGACGGTCCTGATTGAATGAGCCCAAACGACGTCGTTTTAATGTTCTGGGGACTGGACCGGGTGAGATTGGACTGGGTTTGGACGGGTTTCAGATGTGCAAAGGTTTGGGCTTGGGGTGTATTTGGCCCAAATTCGGGTCTTTTATTAAGGAACCATTTTTCTTTTCTTTTTCTTTTCAAATTAAAACAAAAAATCTAAATTAACTCTAAAAACTAAATTAACCTACCCAACTATATTAAGCTCTAATTAATAACCAACACAAATTAATTAAAAACCAATTTAAGTGACAACTGAACAAAATTCAAAGCTAGAATTAAATAAATCATTTTCTGTGATTTTTTTGTATTTTTGTAAAACCCTAATTACTAATTAATCTAAAACATATAGAATTAAATCCTAAATGCAAATGCAATGCGTATTTTTGTATTTTTTATGAATTCACGTTAAATAAAAAATTAAAAAAAAATACAGTAAAATGCAAATAAACATGAAATTATGCAATTAATTCCTACAAATTAAACAATTAAAAGAAAAATCTTAAATCTAAGAAATCTGTAGGAGTAATTCGTGCGAGGCAAATTACCTATTTCATGTTTAAAATCTTTGCTTGTTAACATATTGTTTGGTTTTTTCTTCTGTTTTGATTTTGTTTTTCTATCCCATTAAACCATGAGGTTGCTATAGATTCGGTTTCCTATAGAGCTATGCTCCTGTACGCTGGTCTTCACTGTTTAAGTCAAATAACTTGAATTGAATGCTCGTATAATTTTTTGTCGTACGCTACATGCATTTCTTTTTTTGCATGGACTGTCCAAGTTTGGTGGTAAGTTGTAGTTTCGTGTCTTCCTTGCCCTTATATATTCACTTAATTACCACCTACTATATATGTTATTTTAATTTCTTTTTCTTTTTGGTTGAGTGTTTTGTTTTTGTGGGGTTGGGTTTCTTCCCCTGCTGTTTTAGATTAAGCTGAAATTATTTTTAGGGAAGCTTTTGTGTTCTTGCAAAATTAGGAGAATCTCTCATTTTTTACGTACTCTTGAAACTTCCCACTTTTTATAATCCCAAACCAAACCAAGTGAAAAGTTCTTACCTGCACTAAGATTTTGTTCCAATATGATTTTGAATACCATTTATTCATTTCGAACCTTTCAACCTAAAGGTTTTTGTTGTAGCTAGCTAGTAAGCATAATTTTAACATCAGGATTCTCACATCTGATTCTTAGCTAGAGTTTCATCTTATATTGTTGGTCAACTTATATTATACTGAATTGGTTGCAGTCTGGAGCTTTGAAAATTTCAAATATGTAAATACTATACTTATCATAGTCTATTGTATGAGAACCTGATCTTATCTTAAACATTTAGTCCTTAGACAGTATATATCTCATTCTTGTTTTGTTAGTTGTAAGTTCACATCTCACATCTATTGTGTGGACACACTAGATTTATTGTGTCTCTGTTAATGCTGTACATTTCTTCTGCTGTTTCGTCCTTTGTTGTAGGTAGTTTGATTCAGAACGATAAAATGGGTGGAAGTGCAGTTAATGATGATTGGGAATTTACTAAACATGAAGCTCGGACATTAGTTCTGCTGGGTCGCACCGGTAATGGAAAAAGTGCGACAGGCAATAGCATTATTGTAAAAAAAGAATTCACGTCAAAGTACAGCTCTTCTGGTGTTACAAGTACCTGTCAACTTGAGAGTGCTCAATTAGACGATGGTCTGACTATTAATGTGATCGATAACCCTGGTATTGCCAATGAACTTGATTAGCATCTTTATCTTTTTTTACTTGTACTTTTATTTTATTTTGGTAATGTTGATGATGTATTGAGTTAAATGAAAGGAATGCGGATTTGTATCGCTGATCCCAACTTGCTTGGAAATTCTGACTGAGGCATAGTTGTTGTTTTTGATGTATTTTTCAAGAAATCTGTGAAACTACTGATTGCGCTAAGGTTGTTGGAAGTGCAGGGTTGTTTGATTTTTCTGGTGAACCTGAGGTTATTGGAAAAGAAATTATCAAATGTATGGATTTGGCCAAGGATGGTATCCATGCTTTTCTTTTAGTTTTGTCTGTCCGAACGTGGTTTTCTAGAGAAGAACAAGCCGCTGTACAGAGCTTTCAAGAGTTCTTTGGGAACAGAATTAGTGATTACATGATTGTAGTCTTCACTGGAGGAGATGAGCTTGAAGATAGTGATGAGACTTTGGATGGTTACTTAGGCAATGACTGCCCTGAAGTTTAGATTATTTGCAGACATTGTTTTGGCAGAATTAGCTAATTATCAGTTCATAGAATATAATGTATTATCGTTGCAGTCTTCTGTTCTAAGAGGTTTTGGCGTTATGATCCATTCATGGTGATTTAATTTCCCGTATTTTGGCAAATTCATTAATTTTGAAGATTGATTCTGCTCGATAAGAATTCTTATTGGTTTGTAATGTCAAGCATTGAGAAAAAATTCTTTATTACAGGAAACTCTTAAGTTGTGTGATAATAGGAAAGTGCTTTTTGACAACAAGACTAAAGATCCAAAGAAGAAAGACTGCCAGTTTAAAGAACTTCTTTCACTTGTGAATTTGGTTTTGGAGAAGAATGATGGTGTACCATATACAAATGAATTGTTCAAGGCATTACAGGTATGTATTTAATAGAATAATAGTTCGGTTGGATTCTACTCTTAATTTCTTGTTAGTACTTTACAAGAAATGTGACTAATAACTTTTGTTGGTATTTTCACCCATTTACTGAACAACTTTTAACTTCATAATCAGGCCATGAAGGTTAGTTCCTTGTTTGGTGATGCTGAGCACGAGAAAACTCAGGCGACGGAACCAATTCCAAAGTATTATGAGGAGAAACTTACTGAAAAGGTATATGTATATATGATTGCGAAAAAACTTTAGTTTTTATTCTATCTGCAAACATCTGTGTATCAATAGAAAATGAATGTTTGATTGCTGTATCTGTTCGTAGTCAAACAATGTTAGATTAAGGCTGCGGCTACAATCTCTCGCTTGTTTAGAGTAAGTTGATAATAGTTTCCATATTTATCAGAGAACAGGAATTTGTTAAATGGCTTGAATTCTCATGCTGGTGTAGACTGCTAATTAGATTTTGATTATTTGCTGATATTATTATTTCCAACACTCCCTGCCCCCATGTAGATTTATGGCAAAGGTCTTTATAATTTTGCTATTTAGGAACATCAGAGTCAATATTCGAGTAAGTTTTAAGTAGTTTTTTTTCTTGCCGAGCGAGAGCAACATGATCTTATTGTATATATCTTGACAAGCTCTTAATATTTGAGTCTATATTTGCAGACTCATTAGTTACTGTACTTTTAGTTTGCTGTGTTATGTTCTTCGTTTAATTATCTCTTATCAGTCCCTATTCCTAATGACTTTTTTTTATTTCATTACTTGAGCGCATTACTTTGCATATGGTTAGTTAATAGTGAACGTGAGGTTTTTGTGACATTTTTCTTCTTGAGTCTTTCCAGCTTGTTTCGATCGTGTTACTTATCGTTTTATAATGTATTGTATTGTGTTATATTGTATTGTATTGCAACATTTTATGGATACAACGTTTGGATAGATTATATTGTTGTTAAAATATTTTACTGTTTGGTTTGACCGTATCGTACTTGTAATGTAACTAGTAAGTTTACTACAATACCCTCAATTGTTTAAATATTACTTATCAAGAATTATGCATGAAAACAGTTTTTGAAAAACCCATTTCTATTAATTTACCACCAAATATGTCTTATAAATAGATTAAGCAATTAAAATCATGCAAAAAAATGTAACAAAATTAGTAATTTTACGTTGGAGTTGGAAGCGGCAAAAATTATGTTATAGGTGGGAGATTTTGAGTTGAAGTAAATATTAAAAAAAGAAGGTAAAGTGTAAAGTAGAATGATGGAGTAGTAAGTTACGGCATAATTTGAAACAAAAGTAGGAAACAGTCTCACCACACCAAATCAGTTGTTTCAAAAAATGGGGCTTTTCATTGTTCCAAAATAATGTATTTAACAATACAATACAACCAATTTTAATGAAACAATCAAAACAAACATTGTTTAATTAAATGCTTTTGGAAAAATTGTTATGTAGTAAGCACTAATATTGAAATTAATTAAATGTTTACACTATCATATTACATAAAGGATAACTTCATTTGATGCCTATTTTAATTCGTTCTTAGCATGTCCCCACTGCTATAAGGGCACCATTCTTCTATTTCATAATGTGATCAAGTCTACTCACGTTAGTAATTCATTGTCCTGTTTAATTTCGTAGCTTGACCCAACATACATGTTGACGTTGTATAGCCGCTTTTATAATAATAGCCGAAAACTATATATTTTTATATATATGTGTGTGTGTGTGAAAAATGTATATATGTATATAAAATTATACAAAATTTATACTCTTTTTAGTCTATCGAATATAAATAATTTCTGGCGCAAGCTAAAAGTGATAATACCCTAAACTAAAGGAGCACTGCTTGGACATCTACAGGCGAAGCCAATCCTTCCACAAGTATCAACTGCATGTTCTCCTTGATTTGCACAAATGATTTATTATTCTCTTTTCATTTGTCACCATTTAAGTTTTGACCTTATTAAAAAATTATAAAAATATAACCTTTTCGCCAGATTATATACGCAGCAAAATCTCAAAATTTGTTACTCTGTCACGATTCGAATTTTCCACCTTCGGGAGTCGTGATGGCGCCTACTAGTGAAAGCTAAGCAAGCTAACCAACTGAATTATTTGTTTTGTTTCTTTTTTTCAAATTCGTTAACAGTTATAGGCTAACAATTTATAATCAACAAAAATTAGCAAGCGGAAGAATTAATTGTAAACTTAATAATACTACTAATACAATTCCATAACAAACCTACCCAAGATTTGGTGTCACAACTTCACAGACTGTCTAAGAGTACTGCAAATAAGGGTCTGAAAGAAATAACAAAGTACTGTCTCTGGAACTACGTAAAAGAAACAGGAAAATACATAGAGGGGGACGCCAAGGCCTGCGGATGCCTGCAGGACTACCTCGGTTCGCCTGATAAGCAAGAAGCTGAAACCTCATTGCGGTCCGAAATCTGCAGCACTGGGATCTGCACAAAAGAGTGCAGAGTGTAGTATCAGCACAACCGACCCCATGTGCTGGTAAGTGCCTAGCCTAACCTCGGCGAAGTAGTGACGAGGCTAGGACCAGACTACCAATTAAACTTGTGCAGATGAATAATGTACAGCGGAAAATAAAAGCAGAAATATATATAGTCAAGGCTGGGAGGGGGAAACATGCTGCGGGGAATACCAAATAGCAACAAGAGGACAACAGATAAATATATGGAACACCGCAATTCAATTATCAACAAGAATCAGAAATCAAACAAATGCACGGCATCACCCTTCGTGCTTTTACTCTCATTCTCACCATAAAATCAATATAAACTGCACGGCATCACCCTTCGTGCTTTTACTCTCATCCTCACCATAATTTCAATATAATCGGCACGGAATGGTGCATCATGCGGCACGACATCACCCTTCGTGCTTTACACTCTTCCTCACAAATAATGATAATAATACACGGCATCACCCTTCGTGCTTTAACACTCTCTCACCAAAACAATGCACGGCATCACCTTTCGTGCTCACCCAAACAACAAACACAAACAATAAGGGCAAGGAATAAATGAATCATAATAAAATCCCGGCAAGGGAACAACATTAAAACAACAACATCCCGGCAAGGGAACAACATTAAAAGCCACAACGTCTCGGCAAGGGAGCAATACATAATCCTTTTCTCATTTTCACATTTACCTCACAACTTGGTTCACAATTTGAGCCAATGCTCTATAAAGTTCAATTGCCAATTATACTTTCACATATCACTTTGCAACTCGAGCCAACGCTCTTCAATACACAAATACCAATATTCTTCCCACAAACCTTGCTCAACAATAGCAATTACCACATTAAACATGAACAATACAAACGGAGTCACATTAATCACAACATAAGACTCACGTGCATGCTTGACACCAATGTATAGATACTCGTCACCATGCCTATACGGTACTCAACATATAACACATAGCATATAAGACCAAACTCCTATTCCCTCAAGCTAAGGTTAGACCAAACACTTACCTCGATGCCTCGTACACAGTTCAAGCCTCAACTATAGCTTTACCTCTTGATTCCACCACCAATTCGCTCGTATCTAGTCACAAGTTACTTAATTACATCAATAAATGCTAAATGAACCAATTCTAATGCATGAAAATAAGTTTTCTAAAGTTTTTCCCAAAAAGTCAAAAATCAACCCCGGGCGCACATGGTCAAAACCCGAGGTTTGAACCAAAACCCGACTAGCCATTCACCTACGAACTCAAATATATAATTTGTTTTGAAATCGGACCTCAAATCAAGGTCCAAATCCCCAAAATTGAAAAACCTGGATTCTACCCAAAACACCCAATTTCCCCCATGAAAATTATTGATTTTGAGTTGAAATCATGTGAAAAGATGTTAAGGATTGAAGAAAACTAGTTAGAAATGACTTACAATTGATTTGGAGAAGAAGTTGCCTTTGAAAAATCGCCCTAGAGTGTTTATGTTTTGAGAAGATATGAAAAAGGGTTAAAAATTCGTCTAAGTATGGATTTTACAGGTCTTTGATGTCACAATTGCGAAGGGTTCGCAATTGCAAACCCAGACTCTGCTAACTTCGCAGATGCGAAAAATATGTCGCATTTGCGACCTGACCAAAAATCCTGCAACCTTCGCATTTGCGATAAAATGATCGCATTTGCGACTCTGCCTTCGCATTTGCGACAGGTACTTCGCATTTGCGAAGAAGGCAGCCCAGGCCACATCTCGCATTTGCGACACATTGCTCGCATTTGCGAGCCAGGCTTCGCAAATGCGAAGCCTGCAGACCTGCAACATACCAGCAATTTCCTAAGTGAAAATTACACTCCGTGGCCTATCCAAAACTCACACGAGCCCTCGAGGCTCCAAACCAAACATGCACGCAAGTCCAAAAACATCATACAGACTCGGTCGTGCATTCAAATCACCATCATATTACGTTAAAGGATAACTTCATTCGATGCCTATTTTCATTCGTTCTTAGCGGATTCCTTCATGTCCCCACTGCTATAAGGGCACCATTCTTCTATTTCATAATATTTGATCAAGTATATTCATGTGTTAGTAATTCATTGTCCCGTTTAATTTGGTGACTTGATCCAATGTATGATACTGTATTGTCGCTCTCAAAATAATAGTCGAAAAATATATATATTTTATAATATATTTTCTGTATGTTATATAGAACAATTATACATATTTAATACTTTTTTTCAGCTATCGAATGTTTTTTTGGCGCGGTCAAAAAGTAATAATACCCCAAACTAAATTGACTCATCAAACTATTGGGTCAAAATGGTATAACCAGTTCAATTTGACGATTGAAATTTATATAAATTTGGAAAAACTTAGACTAATAAATTTAGAGAAAGGCATTCACTTTTTCACTTTTTTTTTCGAGAAAATCTCACTTTATACCCATTAATCCTGAACTATTTATCCTTTAATGCCCAGGCCCAAACTATTTACTACTCCTACCCATGGGGCCCAAACAATTTACCCGTTTTTTTTTCTAAAACATGTTATTTCTGAATTCATTGTACCCATTAAAGGGTAAACATGTTACCCCAATTCGTATCAAAATTATTTCCGTTTCATCCATAAAAGGCTGAATTCACTGTACCCGTTCAGTTCAATTTTTTTCTTATAACAGATGCATTAGTGTTTATACATAAAATCGTGAAGTGGGTATTAATCACAAAGACGAATCAGCCCTTAGGAATCTGATCATCCATTCAGCTGTGAAACCCCTTCCCCCACTCATGTTTTTCTTTATCACTTTCTTTTTTTTTCCCCTCTTTTTTTTATTAAGTTTGTCCTTTTGTGTTTGATGAATGCGAAAAATCGTAGAACTTATATCCTTAAATTTATTTTTGTTCTTTTATGCTAAGAAAGTTATACAAATTGCAATTATTGTTTATTACCTTAACCATATTCAAAGTGGGTGTTGTTAAATATTGCTTATAGTACCTTCTGGAAGTTCATACTGAAATTTGATAGCAGTTGGAGCTAATTTGAGGTGATTGAGATTGAAATTTTCAGTTGAAAATCGAAGAAGAACACAGTTATAGTATACGCTACGGTATATAATATGCTGTAGGAGTATATAGCTATTGCAACAGTATACTATTATAATTTATAATATACTGCAACGGTATATTGTAATAATCGAAGAAGAACACAGTTACCTAACAGTATACCGCTACAGTATACAATATACTATAGGAGTATATAGTTATACTGCAACAGTATACTATTATAGTACACAATATATTATTATAGAATACTGTAATAATATGCAATATACTGTAACAGTATGCTGTAATAGTATACAATATACTATAATAGTATACTTATTACACGTAAATTCACTTGCCTTTTTCCTTTTAATATGCCTTAAGCTTTTACCCAGTGTGAGGGGCAAATTGAAAATGCCAAAAAAAATATTATAGTATGATATATAATGTAACGGTATACACTTACAATTAGATCCTTTTAGAATTTTTTGAAATTTTTATTGACAACTGATATTATCTCAGTTTAATAATTGAATTAAATTTTTTTAACTCTTTGCCTACAATTGTATACTCTGTTGGTATAGCTATATACTATACTGGTATCATATGTTAGTTAATATTTTTTTGGTTTTATAAGCTACATTTAATTGGTACACAATTTGATTTTTCTTTAGTAATAATATAAAAAAAAAAGAATAATACAAAATACTAAAAACAGTAAATGAAATTACATTATGAAGAAAAAAAATATAAAAAAAAGAAGTTAAATGTAATTAGAAAAGGATAAAAGAAAAAAATAAGAAGAAACGAGAAAAAAGAAAAGGAGAAAAGAAAAAAAAAAGAAAAAAGAAAAGAAGCATAGAAATAAAAAAGAATTAGAGAATAAAGAAAAAATTCCCCACAAAACCTACTATGGGTAGGAAATGTAATTAGTTTATGGGTAGAAAAACAAATGGATAGACAAGAATAAATAATTTTATTTTTATGGGTAACTATGTCAAAACCCTTTTTTTTCTTCTCAAAAAGCAAAATGGGTTAGGTCACATTGGAGGATTATGAGCCGTATTTGTCCATTTAGGCCCAATTTATTTTGACTCAAGCAAACTTTGGGCTCGTTCATTAGCCACTTCAGATGACGAAATTGTTTTAGGATTTTTAAAAAAGGGGACCCAGTCAAAAGTTTCCTTGATGACTAAAGGAGCAGTGCTTGGACATCTACAGGCTAAACCAATCCTTCCACAAGTATCAACTGCATGTTCTCCTTGATTTGCACAAATGATTTATATATTCTCTTTTCATTTGTCACCATTTAAGTTTTGACCTTATTAAAAAAAGAACTATAAAAAAAAAACCTTTTCGCCGGATTATATATGCAGCAAATCTCAAAAATTCATATTTGATATTGGGCATAACTTATCTATACAGCTGCCAATAATTAAATGGGCCGAATTGTCACGACCCCGGTTCGCCCTCCGTGAACCATCGTGACGGCACCTAGTCCCTACAACTAAGTAAGCCTAATAATGTGGAAAATAAACTAATTTGCGGAAGAAAAACAAGTAAAACCAAAAATAGTGAAACAAACAGTGTTTAATAGTGCCGCTCGGCATACACCATATCAACTCTCGAATATTAATACTTTTCCCAAAATCCGGAATCTCATGAAATCACAAGCTAAGAATAATACATAGTGCTCTAACTCCAGAATGTCTAAAACAAAATAAATACAGAAGGGCTGTAACTACAAGAGAGAATGGAGAGAGACTCCTCTGTCTGCGGACGAGGCAGATATACCTCGAAGTCTCCGAAGATCGCCTCGCCTCAAGGGTGGTAAGTCTGAGTAGAGGTACTCAGACTTAAATGGTCCCTCAAATCACCACTCAAAGGTCTCCAATTAGTCAAGCCCTAACCCCCAAATTACCACTGATTTTCCTTAATTTTTCATACTTAAAATGATAAAAATCATTCCAATAACGAGTTTAGGGATCAAATACCTTACCCCAATGAATTCCTCTGAAAATCTCTCTTGAAAGTGCTCCCCAAGGCTTCTTCCCGTTTGAAAAGAGGTGAAAAATAGCTCAAAATCGCGAAGGCAAGAACTTATATGTTTCTGCCCAACTAACTCGCTTCTGCGGCTTTGGGACCGCATCTGCGGTCCCGCATTTGCGAGGACAAGGTCGCATCTGCGACATTTCACTAAAAGGGGGACTTCCGCACCTGCGATCCTTTTACCGCAGATGCGGCGCCGCTCCTGCGGAAATTCTACCGCTTCTGCAGCTCCTGCTGTTCCTCTCCATTTCCGCTTCTGCGGTGGAGATGCCGCTTCTGCGGCTTCGCACCTGCGGGACCCAACCTCAGGTGCGGTTATGACAGAAAACGAGCAGCTGAAGCTGCGTCTCCAAACTCCAAAATCCTTCCGTCAACCATCCGAAATCATCCCGAGGCCCCCGGGACCTCAACCAAAAACACAAACAAGTCTAATACTACTGTCCAAACTTATACCAATCCTTAAAACACCTAAAACAATATCGAAACACCAATTTAACATCGAATTCAAGCCTAAGAACTTCAAAAACTCAAAATTTACGCTTTCGATCAAAAAGTCTACCAAACCTCGTCCGAATGGCCTGAAATTTTGCACACACATCACATTCAACACTACGGAGCTACTCCAACTTCCGGAATTCCATTCCGACCCTTAGATCAAAATCTCACTATCGAACCGGAAACTTAAAAAAAAAATCCAACTTTCGGTATTTCGAGCCTAAATTAGCTACGGACCTCCAAAACACAATCCGAACACGCCCCTAAGCCCGAAATTACCCAACGGAGCTAACGGAACCATCGGAATTCTATTCCGGGGCCGTCTTCACACTGTTCCGACTACGGTCAAATTTCCCAAAACTTAAGCTCTCATTTAGGGACTAAGTGTCCCAAACTCTCCGAAACTCAAAACCGAACATCCCGGCAATTTAAAATAGCAGAAATAAACACGGGGGAAGCAGTTAATAGGGGATCGGGGCGTAAATTCTAAAAATGACCGGCCGGGTCGTTACATACTCCCACACTTAAACATTCGTTCATCCTCGAACGAGCATAGAGACATACCTGAAGTAGTCAAAAGATGAGGGTAATGGCTGCGCATATCCTGCTCGGTCTCCCAGGTCGCCTCCTCGACCGGCTGACCCCGCCACTGAACTTTCACGGATGCAATGTTCTTTGACCTCAGCTTTCGAATCTGCCTGTCCAATATCGCTACTGGCTCCTCAACATAAGATAGATCCCTGTCCAACTGGATTGAACTAAAATCCAACACGTTTGACGGATCACCGTGATACCTCCGGAGCATCGAGACATGAAATAACGGATGAACTCCCGCCAAGCTGGGAGGTAAGGCAAGCTCGTATGCAACCTCCCCAACACGCCTCAAAATCTCAAAAGGGCCAATAAACGTCGGACTCAGCTTCCCTTTCTTCCCAAATCTCATAACGCCCTTCATAGGCGAAACCCGAAGTACAACCCGCTCTCCAACCATGTAGGAAACATCACGAACCTTTCGGTGCACATAACTCTTCTATCTGGACTGGGCTGTATGGAGTCTATCCTGAATCACCTTAACCTTCTCCAAGGCATCCTGTACCAAGTCTGTGCCCAATAATTTAGCCTCACCCGGCTCGAACCAACCCACCGGAGATCTACACCGCCTACCATATAAAGCCTTATACGGTGCCATCTGAATGCTGGACTGATAGCTGTTGTTGTAGGCAAACTCCGCCAATGGCAAGAACTGATCCCAAGAATCTCTAAACTCAATCACACACGCACGGAGCATATCCTCAAGAATCTAAATAGTGCGCTCGGACTGTCCGTCCGTCTGACGGTGAAATGTTGTGCTCAGCTCCACCCGAGTACCCAACTCATGTTGTACGGCTCTCTAGAATCGCGATGTGAACTGAGTACCTCTGTCGGTAATGATAGAAACTGGAATACCATGCAGATGGACAATCTTCCGGATGTAAATCTCCGCCAACCGCTCCGAGGAATAGGTAGTACACACAGGAACGAAATGCGCGGACTTGGTCAGCCGATCCACAATAACCCAAACGGCATTGAACTTCCTCAAAGTCCGTGGGAGCCCAGATACGAAGTCCGTGGTGATCCGCTCCCACTTCCACTCCGGAATCTCTATTTGCTGAAGCAATCCACCCGGTCTCTGGTGCTCATACTTCACCTGCTGACAATTAAGGCACCGAGCTACAAATCCAACCATATCTTTCTTCATCCGCCTCCACCAGTAGTGCTGCCTCAAATCCTGATACATCTTTGCGGCACCCGGATGAATGGAATACCGCGATCTATGGGCCTCCTCTAGAATCAAATCCCGAAGCCCATCAACATTGGGTACACAAACTCGACCCTGCATCCTCAATACCCCGTCATCACCAATAGTCACATCTCGAGCATCGCCGTGCAACACTTTGTCCTTGAGGACAAGCAAATGAGGGTCATCAAACTGACGCTCCTGGATACGATCAAACAAGGAAGACCGAGAGACCACGCAAGCTAGAACCCGACTAGGCTCCGAAAGGTCCAACTTCACAAACTGGCTGGCTAAGGCCTGAACATCCGTCGCCATGGGCCTCTCTGCTGCTGGTAAATAAGACAAACTCCCCAAACTTTCTGCCCGGCGGCTCAAAGCATCGGCCACCACAAATGCCTTGCCCGGGTGATACAAAATAGTGATATCCTAACCCTTCAGCAGCTCTAGCCATCTCCTCTGACGCAAATTAAGGTCCTTCTGCTTGAACAGATGCTGCAAACTCCGGTGATCAGTATAAATCTCACAAGGCACACCGTACAAATAATGACGCCAGATCTTCAAGGCGTGAACAATAACAGCTAACTCAAGATCATGGACAGGATAATTCTTCTTATGTATCTTCAACTGTCTAGACGTGTAGGCAATCACCCTACCGTCCTTCATCAATACCGCTCCAAGTCCAACTCTCGAGGCATTACAATAGATAGTATAAGACCCCAAACCGGTAGGCAATATCAAAACTGGGGCTGTAGTCAAAGCTGTCTTGAGCTTCTTAAAGCTCTCCTCGCACTCTTCCGTCCACTGGAACGAGTACCCATCTGGGTCAGTCTGGTCATAGGTGCTGCAATAGATGAAAACCCCTGAACAAATTGACGGTAATAACCCGCCAAGCCAAGAAAACTGCGGATCTCCGTAGCAGAGGATGGTCTGGGCCAACTCTGCACTGCCTCTACCTTCTTCGGATCCACCTGAATACCCTCACTCGAGACCACGTGACCCAAGAACGCCACGAAATCCAACCAAAGCTCGCATTTCGCGAACTTAACATATAATTTCTTTTCTCTCAAGGTCTGGAGCACTGTCCTCAGATGCTGCTCATGATCTTCCCGACTCCGGGAATATACCAGAATGTCATCAATAAAAACAATCACGAATGAGTCAAGATATGGCCGAAAAACACTGTGCATCAGATGCATGAAGGCTGCTGGGGCATTAGTCATCCCAAATGACATAACGAGGAACTCGTAATGATCATACGGAGTCCTAAAAGCAGTTTTCGGAATATCTGACTCCCGAATCTTCAACTAATGATAGCCTGAACGCAAGTCAATCTTAGAAAACACACAAGCACCCTGTAACTGGTCAAACAGGTCATCAATACGAGGCAAAGGATAACAGTTCTTCACTGTCACCTTGTTCAACTGGCGGTAATCAATACACATACGCATAGAACCATCCTTCTTCTTCTTCACAAATAAGACAGGAGCACCCCAAGGTGATACACTGGGCCGAATGAAACCCTTATCAAGCAATTCCTGCAACTGCTCCTTCAACTCCTTCAACTCAGGAGGAGCCATACGGTACGGAGGGATAGAAATGGGCTGAGTGTCCGGCAACACATCAATGACAAAATCAATATCTCTATCGAGCGGCATGCTCGGAAGATCAGCTGGAAACACATCAGAGAAATTCCGTACTACTGGACTGAATCAACAGAAGGGGTATCCATACTGACATCTCTCACATAAGCTAGATACACATCACACCCTTTCTCAACCATATGTTGAGCCTTAAGGAAAGAAATAACTCTACTGGGAGTGTGACCTAAAGCACCCCTCCACTCAACACGCGGTACACCTGGCATAGCCAGCGTCACAGTTTTGGCGTGACAATCAAGAGTAGCATAATGGGGCGACAATCAGTCCATGCCCAAGATAATATCAAAATCTACCATGCTGAGTAATAACAAATCGGCTCTAGTCTCAAAACCACTAAGAGCAACCAAACACGATCGATAAACGCGATTCACAACAAGAGAATCTCCCACATAGTAGAAACATAAATAGGGGAACTCAAAGAATCCCGAGATACACCCCAATGCGGAGCAAAATAAAAAGACACATAAGAATAAGTGGAGCCTGGATCGAATAGAACCGATGCATCTCTGTGACAGACCAAGATAGTACTTGTGATGACAGAATCGGAGGCGACAGCCTCAGTACGGGCAGGAAGAGCATAGTATTTGGCGTGGCCTCCCCCTCGAGGGCGACCTCTACCTCCCCGACCTCCACCTCTACCTGGCTGGGCCGGTGGGGTAGCAACTGGTGCTGGGACCATAGCTCGAGAACTCTGCAGGGCATGCTGTGGCTGAGAAGTCTGTGGAGGTGCACCCCTCCTAAGTCTCGGGGAATCCCTCACCATATGGCGTGTCTCACCACACTCAAAACAAGCTCTAGGAGGACGTGGCGGCTGTGACTAGCTCGGGCCAGGTCTGCTGGACTAACCACTGGAAGCACCCCGTGCAGGAGGCGCACTAGATACTGGGGGTGCATAATAAGGCTCCTGAGGCCTAGGTGGAGCTGGAATACCACTGGCTGCTGGAAGAGCTGAATGAACGGGGCGACTCATATAACCCCTACCATGGCGACCTGCCGTTAGGGAACGGGCACCAGAATAATGGCCCGACTCTCGAGACCTCTTGGCCTCCCTCTCCTCTCTACCCCTAGCATGCATACCCTCAATCCTCCTAGAAAAGCTCATCACCTGCTGATAAGAAATATCCATCTCTAACTCACGAGCCATGCTAGACCTGATGCTGGGAATAAGCCCCTCAATAAACCAGCGAACCTTCTCGCGAACCGTAGAGACCAAAGCTGGTGCATGTCTAGACAAGTCAGTGTAACGGACAACATACTTCGAGACAGTTATAGTACCCTGGCGCAAACGCTCAAACTCCGCGCGCCAGGCATCCCTGAGACTCTAGGGGACATACTCCCTCGTGAGCATATCTGAAAACTGAGCCCAAGTCAGGGATGCTGCCTCATCCGGACTGTCTAACTCATAAGCACGCCACCACTGATAGGCACCTCCACGAAGCTGGAAGGTAGTGAAGGAAACCCCGCTCGATCCTGATATGCACACTCCTCAAGAAATCGAAGGGCATCATCTGAGGCTAGCCCGCTAAAAGTCGAAGGCTGATACTTCTTGAACCTCTCAAGCCTCTTCTGCTCCTCCTCTGAAACTACTGCCCTCTCTTCGAGCTGAGCTGGGGCTACCGGCTGTACCGGAATAACCTCTGGGACCTGATCAACATGCACTCGCTGCTCAGGAGTGCGGACGGCGGGAGTCTGTGCTCCTCCCCCGGCCTGGGATGTAGCTGCAGCGAAGCAACCCTGCCTGAGCTAGAGTGGTGTACATAGTCGTAAACTGCGCTAGAGTCTCCTAGAGTGCTGGAGTAGTGGTAGCCGACGTATCAGGTGTTTGGACTCCGGCTGGTACTGCTGGTGGCACCTCGGCGGCAGCTCACGCAGGTGCTCTGGCTTGCATTTTCCCCTTTTCTTTGGTTGCCTACTCGCGTTTCAATCTTTCTCCCGTCTAGGTTTAGCATTTTTGATTTCCATCCTTTTTTTCACTATATTATAATATTTTTTTTTATATTCGTGAATATCTTACTTAAGAATATTACACTATATACATTAGTTAATATTCAAGTCGAACAAATCGAAGTTATCATACCGAATAAATCGACAAGCGAAAAGTTGAACCATATCGAATTTAATTAGGTATGATATTAGCAGGGTATTTTAAAAAATCGAATACCGAAAAATCAAATCTAAATACCGTACCGTAACGACCGACGAACACTCCTATTTACAACTAAGGTGCAGTGGGTACAACTATATTCTACGTTCATTTATTTAAACTTTAAATACGTAATCGTGAAAAAAGAAAGGCCAAGCAACACATGCAGGTTAAAGTCAGGAATTGTTCCCAAGTTAACAGTATCCAAGATTTGGACTGCTTCACATGCCATGTTTTGCCTTATTTGCCTTTGCATTGACTATTTCTTGTGTCTCTGCTTCCTATTTTACTGTAGTTTTCTGCTTTTGTTCCATCATTATCCGTTTCTGGATCATCTACGCTTTGTTCAAAAAACAGTTAGCTACTTCCTATCTTTACAATACTTTCATGTTCACATCACATTCATTTTAATTTCTTGTAATGGGACCAAAGTTTCTTTGGGTTTCATCGCAAGATTGACGACTTCTTTCTTCTGTGTATCTTCTTCTTCTTTTTCTTGCTTTTGTCATTTTTCATTATTGGTAGCAATAAAGTGTGGCACGCCATAATTTTTATGAGTTTAACGGTGTAAAATATGTTTACACGTAAAAGATAATTACATATAACTACTCATAATCAATTAACTTGTAACCTGAAAAAGACAGCCAATTTGCTATAAAAATTCTCTTCACGTCCTATTGCTTTTCACAAATAATAGGAATATATCAAAACGTGTTATTGCTTTTCAAAAATATTATATCAAAAAATAAAAGAAAAGTTGTTATTATGAGCTCGTGGACATCATAGATAAACTTTTCTGTCATGTTTTCTCCTTTTCTCAGTTGATAAGATAATAATTAATAAAGGGAATTAGAGAATACAAGGCCATAGTACTTCTAGTTATTTTTTTAATTAAGAAATTGCATAGAGATTCCACGGGAAATAGGAAAGTTAAATCATAATAATTTGTTCTTCAAGTTAAGCATGATTGACATTGTTAATTTGCACGGATTAGATCTGTAATCTGTGATATGACACAAGGCTTAGTTTTCAGTGAAAATCATTTTCTTTTTACTTTTTCTCTTTTCTCATAAAGCAAACAGAAACATATGCATGTGCTTAGGAAGGTGAATCAGAATTAGATTATTAAATAAAATATTTCACACAAAAGTATTCTTTTACAAAATTGTTTTAGTTTTAAATTAATTTGACATAATATTTTTCAAGAAGAATATTTTAAACCAAATGACTGTTAGTTCGTTTATCATTGCTATATTCTTAGTTTATTACTCAATATTTGCTCATTCCCTGTACTTGTGAATATATAAACTGAATATATTTTCATGTTTTCCACCTCTCTATTATCAGCAAAAACACCACAAGCTTCCACTATTGTCGTTGTACATTACTTCCTCCGGTCGACAATAAATGACCATTTTATCTTTTTTATTTTGGTCCAAAATAAATATCCATTTACATAATCAAGAAGGAATTAATTTTATTTATTCAAAATTGCACTTATTTACATATTCCAATATGTCAAGATAACAATTAATTAAGGTTAATTTAGTGAATATATTTTTTTTTCTAGGAGTTCGTATTTTTTTAATGGGTGTGCCAAAGACAAAACGGTCACTTATTGTGGACTAGAGATAATACTAATTTAAATTCAATTAAAATGACTAGTGAAACCATTATTCTTTTAAAATAAATATTCACAAACAAAGGGTGTGTTTGGTATAACGGAAAATATTTTCCGTGGAAAATGTTTTTCAAGAAAATATTTTCTTGGAAAACAAGTAGTAATCTTATTCATTTTCCGGTGTTTGGTACGCAAATTAAGGAAAATGACTTCTCAAGAGTATTCATAAATAATTTAGATATAATAAACATGAAGCCATAAACTTTCAAACCAACAACCTTCCGAACCCACATTTTTCATAAACTTTCGAAACCACAGAATTTCTAACCTGTAAACTTTATAATTTCTAAACCCGAAAACTTCCAAACACATAAACCTCTGAACTCATAACTTTGGAACTTGTAAAATTTTCAACCTTTAAACCGATAAATAAAAAAACTAAAACTGAAAAATATATTAAAAATAATTTTTTTTCGGGGGGGGGGGGGTAGCAGTTGGGGGTGGGTAGTGCAGAAAAACCAAAAACAGAAATTTGAAATTGCAATAAAAAAAATAAGGTAAAACAATAATATTTTTTGCGGGAAAGGATGGGGTGGGGTGGGGGTAGGGTGGGTGGGATGGAAGGGTAGTAGGGTGGGTGGTAACGGAAAAACTGAAATTTGTAAAAAAAAAAAAAAAAACCTCTTTTTGGAGGAAGGGGGTGGGGTGGGTTGGTGAGGGTAGGGAAGGTTGAGGAGTTTTGAAAAATATTTTTAAAATGAGTTCCTAAAAAAAATATTTTCCAAAACATTTAAGCCAACCAAATATAAAAAAATTAAAAAACATTTTCCTTCCTACCAAACACACCCAAAACGCTTTTTTTAGCCAAACCGATGTCCTTTCTTCAGTGAATCCAAAGAAGTCAAAGGTCCTGCATTCACGTGGGGCCAAAACCAAAACCTCGGAATTAAAATTTCCGAGATTCCAGGGGCAATGTTCTTCGTTTGTTTAACTTAAGTTTCAAAGATTGGTCAACGGAAGTTTTGCTCTTATCGAAGTTAAGTTATAGGCACTGAACAAGATAATCAATAAAATGTTTGGATAAGATCAAATGTAAATTACGTAGCTATTGCTGTCAAATGTGATAACCCGAAAGGTCATCTTATATTTTAAAACTCAATTCTACGCTTTTAAGTCTTAAAAATTTCATTTTTACCCTCCTCGATTTGTGTGCGCAGTCCGAGCGTGATTCCGGAAAGCTTTTATGTTAAAAATTGATAAAAATAAAAAATTTTGCCTAAAAACTTTATTTTAGTTGACTTCGGTCAACGTTTTGAGTAAACGGGCCTGGACTCGTGTTTTGACGGTCCCGGTGGGTCCGTATTAAAATATGGGACATGGATGTATACCCAAAATCGAATTCGGAGGTCCCTAACTCGAGTTATGAATTTTTGTTAAAAATTAAAAGTCTGGAAATTCAATGTTTTTATGAAATGATTAATGTTTGGCCTTGTTGATATCGGGTCCGTATTTTGGTTCCTGAGCCCGATACAGGTCCATTATAATATTTATGATATGCCTGTGAAATTTGTGAGGAACGGAGTTGGTTTGACGTGATTCGGACGTCCGGTTGTGAAAATAAAAATTTTAAAGTGTTCTTGAGAATTTCATCTGATGGTGCTAAATTTGTAGTTTTTGGGTGTTATTTTGACGATTTGATCACGCGAGCAAGTTCGTATGATGTTTTAAGACTTGTGTGCATGTTTGGTTTGGAGCCCCGAGGGCTCGGGTGAGTTTTGGATAGGCTACAGAGTGTTTTACACTTAGAAATCATAGCTGGTGCGCTTCAGGTCTGTGATAACTAGGGATTATGATTCATTTTACACTCCTTCTTGCTTAAGTTTTGATTAGAAATGTGTACAAAATAGTCCCAAAGGCTCACAAGTTGTGCTTGGTTGCAGGTTTGATCATCAAGGTGACAAGGTGTCAAAAACCAGCTCAAAAAGGAGTGAAACTTGCACAAGTACCAAGACAAAAGCTCAGCCAAACAGGGCCAGTGCGGCCGCACACCATTCTGTGCGGTCCGCAAGGATGAAGTTCAGAGACTATATTTTTCAGGCCATCGGGCAATGCGGCCGCAAAGAATTTTGTGCTGTCCGCATTGGGTTCATTGCGGCCACACTCGATTTCGTGCGGTCCGCAGAGCTCAACTTCAGAGAGCACCAAATTGGAGCATGATGGCCAATGCAGTCCGCGTTCCATTTTGTGCGGACCGCAACAGGAGCCACCGCGGCCGCGGTGCATTTTGTGCGGTCCGCGGTGGCCAAGATCAGAGAGCAAGAATTCCAGCTGAAAGCCTTAGTGCGGCC
This sequence comes from Nicotiana attenuata, assembly GCF_001879085.1. NCBI lineage: Eukaryota > Viridiplantae > Streptophyta > Magnoliopsida > Solanales > Solanaceae > Nicotiana > Nicotiana attenuata. The sequence goes on from NW_017670435.1 coordinate 691,985, forward strand.
GCACTCGATTTTGTGCGGTCTGCACTGGCCCCGCAGGGGTATTTTTGTCCAAGATTTTTGGCCTAGTATAAATAGTTTCTTTTCCCATTTTTAGGTCATCAGTTAGATTTTAGAACAGAGTTGCGCTCGTGAATAGGCTTTTCTTGCCATTTGGAGTAATTTTACAATAGTTTTACAATGGCTCGTGATAGCTATTCTAGACCGGCAGGTTCGCCAGTTGAGATCGAAGAGTTATCCTTCAGTTCAAGTGTAGTGGAGAGGTCAGCCCGTTGAGGCAGCTACCTGGGAGTCCAAGTCCGAATTGCGGAGCAAATATCCCCACCTTTTCACCAACTCAGGTACTTTTCTATGTCCATTCGAGGACCAACGGTTGTTTTAGATGTGGAGAATGTGATGACCCGAAAGGTCATCTTATGTTTTAGAACTCAATTCTACGCTTTTAAGCCTTAAAAATCTCATTTTTACCCTCTTCGATATGTGTGCGCAGTCCGGGTGTGCTGGTGTGCTTCAGGTCTGCAGACTTCACATTTGCGAGGTCTGACTCGCAAATACGAGCCACGCATTTGCAAAAAATCATCGCACTTGCGAGCAATGTGGCTGGGAGGGGACCTTCGCAATTGCGAAGCTCATGATCGCAATTGCGAAGCTCAGGATCGCAATTGCGATCAACTCAGGCCGCATTTGCAAACAACAGTTCGCATTTGCGAAGACAATAGGGCTGGGGAATCTTCGAATTTTGTGAAGTGTTTCTCGCAATTGCGAACCCCTGGCCACATTTGAGACATCTACAGCTGTGCAAAGCTTAACTTAGACGTGATTTTTGCTCATTTCTCAAAACTTTCAAAACAAGAAACCCTCTAGGCGATTTATCAAAGACCTTTTCTTCCCCCAAATCATTGGTAAGTGATTCTAACTCATTTTCGTTCAATCTTTCATTATATTTGACAAATCTTTAACCTAAAATATAAGATTTTCATGGTGGAATTGGAGATTTTTGGGTAGAAACTAGGGATTTTGAAATTTTGGATTTAGACCTCAAATTGAGGTCGAATTCCAAAATCAATTGTATATCCGAGCTCGGGGTGAATGGGTAATCGAGTTTTGGTCCGAATTTCGGGTTTGGACCAAGCGGGCCCGGGTGTTGACTTTTGTTGACTTTTTCAATAATGATCTAAATTGAATCTTTGCAATCGGTGGTGATTCCTAAGGCTTATTTTGAATCATTTTGTTGGTAATTTGCTAGATATTGTTGGTTCAGAGGCTTGTTTGAAAGCCAAAGTTGTGGTTGAGCTTTGAGTGGTCATTGGAACGAGGTAAGTGTTGTGTCTAACCTTGACTTGAGGAAATTAGGAACCCTCGGACTATGTGCTATGTGATTCTCATGTGAGAGGCGTATATGCGAGGTGACGAGTGCTTATACGCCGTCGAATTATCTATTTTTCCTGATTTACCGCTTTTCCTTAATTATTTCTTTTCCTGTCTTAACTATTATATGCTCTATGTGCTTTTCATGCTTAATTGTTACTTGTTATTCAATATCTTCTCCTGTTCACCATGTTAGTTCTTCCATAGATTCATGACTCCCTGCTATTTGTTTAAATTGACTCACTTGCACCTTCTAATCATCAATTGCTGAATTGATCTCGCTCTGTAGTTTAACTCGTGTAGATTTCTTTACTGTACAAGTTCCCCTTTGGTATTTATTGACCGTAAAGGCTTTGTGGTTGAACTATTGATTTGATTGTGCTTTGAGTATTTGGTACTGATATGGTAGGATCGGGCTGCACGCCGCAATAGGTGTAATAAGGGTGGATTGATATGGTGGAATAAGGGTGAATATGTTCTATACGGTGGAATCGGGTTGCGCGTCGCAGCAGGTGGAATAAGGGTGGATTGATACGGCGAAATAAGGGTAAATTATGATATTGATATTGATATATGGTGGGATCGGGTTGCATGCCGCAACATATATATATATATATATATATATATTATTTACTGTTGTTGATGTTGTTATGGTGAATTAAGGGAGGATTTTGTGTTGTCTGGTGAGATCAGGTTGCGCACCGCAGTAGCCTATATGTTTCCATTTCTTGAGATGTGTTGGTTTTTCCGGTATTTGTATTTGAACTGTTAAAGATTGGTGATTCTGGACGACGTTGGTTTATTCTTTAGGCCGTGGTTATCAATTTTAGTTGACTGTTAAATTCTGCTCAATATTTCCTATTTTCTGTCACTATTATATACTGCGTACTGGTTGTAGTGTAGGTGACCCGCCTTAGCCTCGTCACTACATCGTCGAGGTTAGGCTCGGCACTTACCAGTACATAGGTTCGGTTGTACTGATACTACACTCTGTACACTGTGCAGATTTTAGAGTCGGTCCCAGCGGCGATTATTAGCGTGCTCGGATTGGACAGTTGAGGAGACTTGAGGTACGGTTGTTCAGCGCCCGCAGCTCCTGGAGTCCCCTTCCTCTTTCTATTTAGCTGTATATTTTCATTCTAACAAGTTTGTATTTATTTCAGACCCTTGTATGTATTACTCTAGAAACTCTTGCACTTGTGATGCCGGGTTCAGGGATTTGTAGCAGATGTTTTACGGTTTTAGCTTCCACATTCATATTTCAGTATTTCTCGTTATTCAATTCATATGTTAAAAATGGATAATAGATTCTAACGTTGGCTTACCTAACAAGTGAAATGTTAGGCGTCATCACGGTCCTGCGTCATCACGGTCCTGACGGTAAAAATTCCGGTTCGCGACATAAATTAAGAAGTTTGGTCACATTATCTAGAGAAATATTTTATTCTCACCCAAGTTTTACATCAAATTATAATGAGTAAAAATTATTTTGATTCCTAACTTTACCTTAAAAATCAAACTCTTTCTCCAATATTAAACAATTAACATTATGCTCCTCCGATCATATGCATTATCTATTTTACGCTTAACATTTTCAATTCCTCTTCTTTGCATATATTTTTTAATTATATTATATTAGATATATTTGTCTTTAGCTAAGTGTTTTACCAATTTAAATATCTGATTATAAATTCATAATTAAATGTCAATAAATTTAACTAGAATTACTTTTATGAATTTTTAATAAAACTTATTGTTACTCTTTTTAGTTGTTACTTTAATATTAAGTATATATTTAAGTTTTACTTTCTCTGTAATTATTTATTATGTATATATATATATATGTGTGTGTGTGTGTGTGTGTGTGAATTTTTATTCTATTGTTGAAATATTTTTTAAGTTGTCATTTTAAAAATATCTAAGGTATAAATATGTAATCTTTTAGAAATTTATTACTTATAAAATATTCCTCTATTTTTAATTATTATATTACTGCACTAACTTATATTAAACAAATAGAGACCAAGGCTAATAAGATTGAGGGTAAAATAGATATTTTAAAAATACAATTGAGTTTCGAGGAGTAGAATGTCTATTGTTTAATATTGGAGGAGGATTTTTAAGACGAAGTTTGGGGTTCAAAATGATTCTCACCCAATTATAATAACTTACTTTTTTTAATGATAAACTTAAAAATCACAATGAGTTTAGTTAATCATAATAAAATAATAATATATCACTGCTAAAAAATGGCCAACTTCCGACCAAAATATTCCGACCGAAATAAGTAGTCGAAAATTTCCGACGGAATCGGTCGAAAATCGCATAAAAATATATTTTTCAATTTTTAATAATAATTACGACTGATATTCCGTCCATCTCCGTCGTAAATTTTGGAGAAATACCGCGTAACTATTAGCGATCAATTCGGTCAGAAACAACAAAAAAATTTAAAAAAAAAATGCGACCGATTCGATCGAAATCTTTTATTAAAACGAGGTTTGACTATTTGACCAAGTTTTCGACCGAATCGGTTGGAATATAATTTTAAACACCCCCCACCCCTTTCTTTTTTCTTTTCCTCTTTTCTTCCTTCTCTCTTCTCTCTCTCACACTAAAACCTCCCCTTTTCCTCTCCCTCTCCCTCCCCCCACCCATCCTGCCGCTGCTGATAATAGGATATATAGACGATATTTACACCCTCAATGTACCATGCTTTATTGTTGTTTGAAAGGCTAAATGATAACAAAATGCTCTAATTGGTGTTCTTTTGCTTCGCAGGGATTAATCCAAGTTAGGAAGAATTATGGAGTGTTTTGGAGTCAATAATGTGGAAAAAAAGGTCAATCAAGAAGCACCCGAGCGGAAAGAAGCAAAAAAAATGAGGATTGGGCTTGAGCCACCGCGACCGCGACTGGACCGCGGTGAGCTAATGAAGCGAGGCAGAATGATAGGCTCTCACCGTGGTCGCGCCGCGTTTTTCCCCGGCCGCGGTGAACTGTGCAGCTGCTCAGAACTTTTGGGACCAAAGTGTAAATCGGAAAAAATTTATTCCAAACCTTTATAAACTCAAGAAGCTCGCCCAAGAAAAAGCTTGTTTTTAGACTATTGTGGAGGCAAGAACAAGTGTGAGAAGAGCAACCAACCATTAGAGTTTTTCTATCTTCTCTTTATTATTTCAATTGCACATTATGAACAATTTAGTAGTTTTATCTTGTTTGGTTATGAGTAGCTAATTCCTTAATCTAGGGTTGTGATGGAACCTATTGAAGGATGAACTTCTTGTTATGCTAATATAGTTTGCCCAGTTTATTCTCTATTTGTTCAACTGCGTTCTTGTTGTAGTTAATTGATAGGATCCTCAATTAGTTGTGCCTATTTAGTGTGCATAACTCGGGAGAGAGTGCATATTTAGGTAATTGTTGAACAACACCACTCCCAAAGTATATGAGGGATCAATAACCGGGGGTTTAAAGGCGGGATTAGGGATAACGAAGCCTTGGGTGCAATCTAAAGTGAGCTGTAATAAACAAAGCCAGCTAGTGTAACTCGGGAGAGTGCGTCTAGTAAATTGTCGTGATTACTCGGGAAAGATTTACGGTAATAAGAGTGCTCATGATTGATAGAGACGATTAGGCGAATCTATGTGAAACATAACCGGAAGGAATTCCATCAATAGGGGAAATCATAACCTTAGATCCTTCTCTTAATTGTTTACAACTTAATCATAATTAGTCTTTATTTGCTTAATTACAGTCAGTCTTAGTTAGTAGAAACATCCTCAATTATATTCAAAATGTTTGGGAAGTTGATTATGTAGAATTTCGTAAGTCTATGGAGAGAATTGATAGGTTAATTCCTTGTGGGTTCGACTCTGGGCTAAATAATCAGATTATATTTGCAACGTCTGCTTAGTCCTTTTTATAAGGCATAGTTGGGTGTGATCAAATTTTGGCGCCGTTGCCGGGAAATTAACGGTGTTATCAATTACAATTGAAAGAAATACAAAAATTCTTAGTGTAGTCAGTTTTCTTCACTTTAAATCTTTACATTGAAATTTTAACGTTTGTTGACTTGGTTGTATAGGTGCATGCCTAGACACTCATCGAGAACTGGTGAAGTATTTGAAGCCTTATCAGATCCCGAGAAAGTTTTTAAAGCCTTGAACCGGGCCAACCGGAAGAACAAACAGCAACAAACAATTGAACAATTCGAACCGGACATGGGGGACAACGTGGTAGACCCAACTGCACCATTAGCACCAGTGGAACCTCTTGTGCCAGGCTGCTCTATATGACTAGGCACAACCCACAACTGAAAATATGGCCACAGTGATTTTAGTCCCACAAAAACAGGCTGAATCGTTTCAAATCACGAACAACATGCTGCACCTGTTGCAGAACAAGGGACTATTTTCGGGGTCACAAATCGAAGATCCTCAACAGCACTTGAAGAATTTCGTGTCAATCTGCAAAACTCAAAAGCAGCCCAACGTAACTCAGGAAGCAATCAAGCTATTTTTGTTTCCCTTCTCAGTGACAGAAGCTGCCCAGACTTGGCTAAACTCACTCCCCATTAATTCCATAACGACTTGGGAGGAACTAGTCAAGCATTTTGTGAACAAGTTTCATCCACCCAACAAGACTGCTCAACAAATTGATCAAATTTTGAGTTTCAAACAGAAACCAATGGAGACACTGCAAGAAACATGGGAACGATTCAAAGGGATGTTGGTTATGTGTCCGCACCACGGTATTCAAGAACAGATGTTGGGGCAGCAATTTTACATGGGTTAGGTAGATGGCGTGAAGGGTAATGTTGATGCTTCAGCTGGTGGAGCATTTTTGAGCAAAACATGGAGAGAAAGCCAGAGTCTGCTTGACAAGATGGCACAGCATTCGGGATGGACAACCAGGAATGCACCTATCACTCCAGTAGTTCACTCAGTGCCCTTAGATCCATCAAACACTATTGCTGAAAACATGGCCACATTAATGACATAGATGAGTATACTAACCAAAAATGTGGAAGAGTCAGGGCAGAAGCAGCAAGTACACATTGTTGATACTACCAATAGGGGCTTATGCACATCTTGCATTAGTCAGCCAATTGGTAACCAATGGAATGCAGAAAGTGATCATCATCACTACCTCGAGGACATGAATTATGTGTCTACCTATGAAGGCCAGAGACATGGTGGTCAAAATTGGGGCCAACAAAATCAGTCGTACAGACCAGTCCAGCCACAGTTCAACAATGGAAACATGGGAGGTATGAGACCTCCCAATAATATGGCGCCTTATCAAAGGCCACAGGGATATAATAATCAACATCAGCAGCAGGGGTATCATCCTCCGCAGCAGCAGCATGGTGGACGACAGGAAGATGGGTTTGCTAGACTCGAGGCAATGATGCAACAGGTTATTGGGTCAAATGCAAAAATCAGTAAAAGATTAGATGCACATGATTCAGCTATCAAGAATATTGAAGTGCAGATGGGACATATTTCGATGTCTTTGAATAATCGTCCTCATGGGACATTACCTGCAGACACTCAAATAAATCCAAAAGATCAAGGCCCGAAGCAGCTGATGGCAGTGAGTCTACGTAATGGCAGTGACTTAGACTTGGAGCAAGAGAGGGCTCGAGAAAGAAGACAGGCTGAGACACTTATACCAGTGCCCATTGAGCTAGATGAGTCAACGAAAATGACAGAGGTGACAATACAGCCTGCCCAGGAAGAACATAACATATAGATTGAGGCTGAGAAAGAAGCTGAGACAGCCCAGGAACTGGTAGTTGAGGTGTGAGCTGACAAAGAGCAGTCCCAAATCATTGGGAAGAAGAGACCTCCCGCACCATTCCCACAGAGGCTGGCCAAGTACCAAAAAGAGGAACAATACAAGAAATTCTTGGAGATGCTGAAACAAATTCAGGTAAATATTCCATTGATTGATGCTTTGAAAGAGATGCCTGGTTATGCAAAAATGATGAAGGACTTGATGTCCCGAAAATTCGATTTCCAAGACTTGGCCACAGTGACTCTTACTCAGACCTGCAGTGCGGTAGTGACTAGACCAATTGCTGAGAAGCTATCTGACCCAGGGAGTTTCACAATTCCCTGCACTATTGGTAACTTTGCTTTCGCCAAAGCACTTTGTGATTTGGGGGCTAGCATAAATCTTATGCCCCTGGCGATCTATAAGATCTTGGGGGTTTGGAAGAGCTAGACCCACTTCGATGTTGTTGCAGCTGGCGGACAGGACCGTGAAAAGACCCTCTGGTTTCTTGGATGATGTGTTGATTCAGGTAGGGAATTTTGTGATTCTAGATTGCAAGGTGGATGAAGAGATTCCCATAATTTTAGGAAGGCCGTTCTTTGCCACTCGGAGAGCTCTTATTGATTGTGAGACTGAGGAGCTCAAGATGAGGTTGAAAGATGAAGAGATAACATTCAATGTGCAGAAATCTATGAGGCGACCAAGTGAATTCGCCAATTGTTCGCTTATTGATGCCGTGGATGTAATCGTAGAAGCTGATGATGAGATGCTGACTATTGAGGACCCTCTTGCTGCATGTCTGGTAAATTTAGATGAGGTGAATGGGGAAGAACTAGCAGAATGGGTGTTGGCTTTAGAGGGCAGAGGGTTCTGGGATATAACTCTTGAATTTAAGCCCCTGCACTTAGATAATAGAGAAACTCCTCCAGCCAAGCCTTCCATAGAAGAACCACCAAAGCTGGAACTGAAGCCACTGCCCGCCCATCTCAGGTATGAGTTCCTAGGACCTAACTCCACATTACCTGT